>NC_081435.1:39629505-39767005 GCF_949786415.1 Peromyscus eremicus
AGCCCATACCTGACACTGGACTTTTTATTTTATAGCCCGTGGTGTCTGGGAGAAGCACTGCTTATAAGCCCTCATTATAGAGTAGCATCATTTAAACTCCTTTTATACATGATGTATGCATTTTAGAAATATTCTTCAGTAGTAGGTTTCTATATGGGTTTTTCAAAGGTCTTTTTTATTATATGCTTTTATTATTTAATGCAATTTTTAAATTTAAATATATTCAAAGTTCTCTAATGTTAGTTATGCCTTCCCATTATCCCTCCTCTATCTTGCCTCCAATCTTCCACCTCATTTAAACATTCCTGTTCTTTTATTCAGCTTCCTCATTCTTACCACTTACATTCTATTATCCTACCTTAAACTCCTCCATGGCACTTTCTTATTTTATGACTTATAACGGTACTCCAATTTAAGAACACTAATCTAAATATTCAATATTCAATGTATGAGAGAGAATATGTGGCATTTTTCTTTCTGGGTCTGGGTCACCTCAATCAGAATGATTATTTCCAGGTCCATTCATCTACTTGCAAATTTCATTCATTTTTCTTTTTTTAACTTCATTTGAAGCTGGATAACAATAATAATAATGATAATATAATAAACATTCTATTACATAAATATACCACATTTTCATTATCCTTTCATCAGTTGTGGACATTTAGGCTGTTTCTGTTTCCTGACGACTGTGACTAGAGCAGCAGTGAACATGGCTGATGGAGTACTTTTGTAGTAGGATATAGAATTCCTTGGGAACATGGCCAGAGATGGTATAGCTGGATCATAGGCTGTCTATTTCTAGCTTTCTGAGGAACCACCACACTGATTTCCATAGCAGCTCATGAGTTTGCACTCCCACAAATAATGAATAGCTGTTTCCGTTTCCCCATATCCGTGCCAGCATTTATTGTCACTCATTTTCAATATTAGCCATTCTGACTGGTGTAAGAAAAATCTCAAAGCAGTTTTGAATTACATTTCCCTGGTGGCCAAGAATAACATTTAAAACAACATAAAAGTTAACATAAAAATGAAAACAAAAGAGAAAAACAAATGTTTTAGCTTTCTACTTAGTTTCTCACCCAATTTTTAATTGAGTTATTTGTTTCCTTGGTGTTCAGGTTTTGGAATTTTGCACATTTGGACTAGTTAGCGTTCCTGTTGCTGTGATAAAACACCATGACCAAATGCAACTTGGGAAGAAAAGGATTTATTTCAGGTCTTCCTTCATCACTCAGGGATGTCAGGGAGCTGGCTGTCAGGAAATGGAGTAAAGGCCATGGCAGATTGCTGCTGACTGGCTGGCTTGTTTGGCATTGCTTGCTCAGGCACTTGCTCAGACACTTTGATACAATCTGGAACAACTGCCCAGGTTTGCCACTACACACAATGATCTTGGCACTCTCACATCATCATTAATCAAAAAATCCAGGGCTGGAAATATGGCTGAGTAATTAAGAGCACTGGATGCTCTTCCAGGGGGCCTAGGTTCAATTCCCAGCATCCACAAGGCTGTAAAAACCATCTGTTAGTCCAGTCTGAGGGGATCCAATACACTGTTCTTGTCTCTAAAGGTACTACATGAACATGGTTCATAAGTATACATTCAGGAAAAATATCTATATGCATAATAATTATTATTAATGATGATGATAAAATCTTAAAAAAAAAGAAAATTTCCTATGGGCTTACATAGCAGCAATCTGATTGGAGACATTCCGTTAATTAAGATCACCTCTTTCTAGATATGTATGGGTTTATGTCACATCGATAAAAACTTATCAGGACAATTTTCTACATAGTAAACCTCTATGAGATGGATAGCTGGTAGGAGTTTTTTTTTTTTTTTCTTATTATGTAGGCTGTTTCTTCACTTGAATGAATGATGGTGTCTTTTGCTGTACAGAACTTTCTAGTTTCAAGAGATTCCCTTTAGACAATTATTTGGCTTAATAATTGTTCTTCTGGAGTCTAGTTCAGAAAACCTTTTCCTGTGCCAATAATTTCAGGTGTATTCCCTACTTTCTTCTGTAACAGACTTAAGGTCCTTGGTCCATTTGGAATTCATTTTTACGCAAAGTGAGACTTGAGACTCTGATCTCATCCTTCTGTATGTAGCTAACCAGTCAGAACAGCAGCGTTTGTTAATGATGTTTTCTTTTCTCCAATGTGTACTTTGCCTCTCTTTTCTAAAAATCAGGTATGTGTTTGACGTGTGTATGTACAGGCATGCCACAGCATGCCCGTGGAAGTCAGAGGACAACTTGTAAGTTGGTGCAATTCTTCCACCACGTGGAGACTGGCAATGAAACTGTGGTCGTCAGGCTCAGCTGGCAACACACCTTTGCTCACGGAGCCATCTCACTGGTCCTGGTTTTACATTTTAAAGTTGATTTTCATACTGGTATGTTTTCAGAAAGCTTACTTCTTCTAACAATCCACAAAGGGATGAAATTTAAATAGCGCATGTTCACTTCAGACACAAGCATGCTATTTCTTTATCACTTTTTAATTTCATGGAGACTTTTTTTTTAGAAACAACCAGATAGAATATGGGTAGAAGTACATTGGTCTGTTTTGTTAATGCAAATTCATATTTTTAGTTTACTCACATAATAATTAAGTTTATAATTCCTATTACCCTGCCTTGGGGTGGGTAACTCAAGAATTTCCCCTTCATCTTCTAAATAACAGTAACAAGAGAACAACCATTTTTGAGGAAGCTCACAGCATTTTATTGTGCTTCTTTAAACACATATGGATAGGAATGCCAGCTCTATGACATTATAGGATAGTATTCATTATTACAGTCATTTATCATTTGGAAGTCTGTTATCACAGGAAGAATGCTAAACTATTCCAAAGGGGGAAATAGATCATTTTTATGAACAATTGCCCACTCTGAAGGGGAAACACATTGCAAACTTTTTTGTTTTTTCTATTACATAACATAAGGCCCATTTGAAGTTAGCTATAAATACGCTAATTCCAGATTCAATCTGGAGAGATGAGCTGGGATATGGAACAGATGGCAATGGAGATAATAACCTCTGATCAAAGACTGGAAATCCCAAAATGGAAGGAAATCTGGCTTTATAACCTATCTTACTATTGATGAAGCACCAAGAGGTTGTTAACATTTGTATGTCTGGAAAAATGTAGAGTAAGATTTCCTTAAACCTTCCTACAGGAAGTGGTACCTATTTATGAATCTAGCCGTTAACAAGTTCTAGATGGCCAGACTCTGCTTCAAATAAGATAGAGCTAGGTGAGCTGCCTAGTGGTGTGACAGGTGCCATTATGACATCCAGTCCAAAAGGTTAATAAGTAGTGCTCTGTTACAAGCTTCTGTTCATTTGTGACTTGTTGGTAAATGTATTCCTCATAATGAAAGTAGTCATCATATAAATACTAAGCTTAGCTCAAAATTGTCAGTTGGGACCAGTAAACAAACAAGAGAGGAACAGTAAAATGCAAGTTCCCACAACTAAGGGTGATTTTTCTTTCAAGAGAGAACAAACAAAATGTTGGTACAAAGAGCAGGCCATGTGAAAGTCATGTCTTTCCTTCCAAATGTGTTACAATGAAAAAGGAAGATGAGGTTCTTGCAAAAGTAGAATGATAGACCTTGGCCTTTAAAAAATTCTTCCCTATGAATAAATGAAGAAGTATTAACAGCTTTCAGATGAGGAGTAATTTGTTAAAGGTACAGTCCTAAGAGTTCAGTCTTCAGCATAAGGTAGATTTGAAAGGGATAAAAACCGAAGAAGTTTAAGGGGGAAAAATGTCAATGGAATGAAATGCTCTGAAGTGAGTTAGAAGCACAGGGAATAAGAAATGACCTTTCAACTGACAATCATTCCGCCATGAAATATAATTTCTATATGTTTATAGTTGGAAATAAGTCTTTATGAGGTTGAAATTTTCCCTCATAATCTTGAAGTGATACATTAACGTTAAGTTAAGGGTAAGGTTCTAAGTCACCAACAGAAAGAAAATGTCCTCATGTATTGGGGTAAATCAGAAGGATATCCGTTTTTCTTAAATATAGCTGCTTAATTAAACAATGGGATAAGAAATAGTGAATAGATTGCTGGGGCGCATTTTAAACACACACACACACACACACACACACACATAATATTTAAAAACAAAATCCACTTTTTCTGGACTCTTGAGTAGATGGTACATGGCACTGCTGATGGCAATAAATGAAAATTAGAAAATACTCTTGCTTTCAAGTGGGCCAGTCATTGGGCCGAGGACATTCACATGAACTACCTGCCTTGTTTGATTCTCAAACTACCACTGGAGGGGTATTTTATTACTGTTCTCATTTTCCAAGTTTTGTAGAAAAGTTAGTCATATCCATTATATATAATCATATAGTAGGAAATTTGTGTTCATTTGGAAGCCAATTATCCACTGTAAGCCCGTGTCTCTTTCTCCTAACTTTGGAAGCTAAAAGAAGTAATGTATCCTAAAAATAATTAGGCAGCTTTTTTTATATCATCACTTGAATTTCAATTTCCTCACAGTTAATTACACTTGAAGTAAAAATGAATAAAATCGGCTGTTAGGTGAAAACTAGGGTTTTTTTTTTTAATTTTTTTTCCTGCTTTTTCTGAATAGTAAAAAAAAAAAAAAGGTGTTGAAATCAACAACTTATTTATTTTGTTGGTTATTCTTGTGAAAGAAACACATAACTCTTTTTAGTAGGAATATTATTATCATATAATGCCATGAGACTTCTCATTTAAGATTAAATAATGAAATAATAAATATAAAATAATGATTGAAATAAACCCTTGTCTCTCCAAGTTGTTTTTGGCCAATGTTTTACTACAGGGACAGAAAGGAACAAGGACATAACTAAACTTAAAATGAGAAGCTGTATTTTTTACATATTAACTTATTTTGTATGTAGTGACTGAGGACTTTACTCAATCATAAGCCTAAGTCATGTTTCTTTTACCATGAAGGTTCTGAGGTTCAAAGTCTGCTCATTAGGCATGGCCGCATGCTACTTTCCATGTTGAGACCTCCCACAAGCACAATGAAAATATTTTAATATGGCCACACTGTTAGTAACTTTATCATTAATGGAAACTTCACTGATATTTTACTCTAGTCACTTTTTTTTTACTATGGGCACTTGTAATTGTTTGTATTGGTACTTATAAAATGTAAAGTACAATATTCTGTAAACTCAAATCATATTGTTTTCCCACAAATATTTACTTCAGTAATAAAGTAAAATAATTATTATTATTTATCAAAGCTTAGTACATCTAGACTTTGTGCCCCAGGCTTCATCTACAATAGCTCTTTGCTATTATTTAATTTTTATCAGCTTTTACTTAAACCTCTTTGAAAACGCAGAATGTTGCTCCTCTTATCCAAATCCTATAACCACAATCTAGTTGTGAGACACAAACTTGTTGAAAGTTAGTAGTGGAATATCCTAATGATACCTAACCATGAGTATATAGATTGATAAGGTTATCAAAAAACATAGTTGGGAATGCAGCCCAGAGAACTTTCGTAGTACTGGCCAGGTCTTGAGTTCACCCTCAACAGTGAAAACAGCGCGTGAAGCGTCTGCACTCTCAGAGCTACAAGCAGCAGAAGACCAAATGACTAAGTGTAATGTAATACTAATGCAAAAAGGGGACACATTAGGAAGTAAAGAATTATGGAGTCATATATGATTCACAAACGGGGATGTTTGGACTTTCACCTTTCCCATTTGGTGGTTTTATATTTCTTTCTCTAACTTCCCTAACCAAGGCTTCCTCTGTCCTATGATAAGAGTGGCTATCCTTGTCTTCCTCCACATCTTGGAGGAAATGGTTTTAGCTCTTTTGTATCCTGTTTGAAGCTGGCGATGATTTTGTCTATATAGACGTCATTGTGTTTATGGGTAATTCTTTTGTTGCATAATTTGTTGAGTGCTACTTTCCTTTATGTCCATAAAAGAATATTTAATTTTATCAAATATGGATATGATAAGATAAAAAGGTCAATTGTTGAATCTACTTTTAAAAAGGAACTACTTGTTTTATATAGGATAAGTAATGAAATTTTTTTGTCTGAATTTATCAAATGTTACTGGACTGGACATTGTTAATATATATAATGGGGTTTTTTGTCTGAACTTGTCAAATGTTAATGGACTAGACATCATTAATGTAACTCTTGACTATATATACTCTATATACTTATTGGATATAGTTTTTCTTGTATTAGTTATAAGCTTTTTTAAATTTTAGACAAAAAAGGGGAAATGTGGTGGTATTGTGTTCCCCAATATTGTGTGACCCTAATAAATTTATCTGGGGTCAGAGAACAGAACAGCCACTAGATATAGAGGCCAGAAAATGGTGGCACATATGCCTTTAATCCTGTCACTTGGGAGGCAGAGATCCTGAGTTTAAAGCCACATTGGAAACAGCCAGGCATGGTGACACACGCCTTTAATCCCAAGAAGTGAGCCTTTAATCCCAGGAAGTGATGGCAGAAAGCAGAAAGGTATATAAGGCGTGAAAACCAGGAGCTAGGCAGGTTAAGCTTTTAGGCTTTTGAGCAGCACAGTTCAGCTGACTGAGAGGCATCCAGTCTGAGGAAACAGGATCACCTGAGGAATTGGCCAGGTGAGGTAGCTGTGGCTTGTTCTGCTTCTCTGATCTTCCAGCATTCGCTCCAATACCTGGCTCCAGGTTTGTTTTTATTAATAAGACCTTTTAAAATTCCTGCTACATCCAAATGCTTGTTCTGTATCTGTTGAAAAAACACACAACTTTCAGAAATTCTTCATTCTGTTACTATAACTGATGCTGGAATCTATGGGCAGAAAAATGAAATGTGCACTGTCTCATAGTTTGTACAACAGTCTATTGAAAATAGACCCAAAGTCTAAAATAAAAGCTGGGACTGATTTAGAAAAAACACAGGTAAAATCCCTTAGGCAGTGAATGCAAGAGGACAGGATTTCAAAGGTGGTTTTCTTTCATGTATATATTTAACGATTGCCTTCTCTCTACGCTGCAGCTCTGTACACAGTTGACTTCTCATGTCAAAAGTTTCTGCAATATGAAGATTGCAGATATTCCCTTCAGGGGTCCACAATAGAAAGAATCCCAAGGGCATTGTTTCCATGATCATTGGTTTAAGACAAGAATGATATGTGACATTGAAGCAAAGAAATACCCTCCTCTGTTCCTTCCCCAGTTACTGGCTAACTGTGAAATGCCCTAACCAGGATACAGGCAGTCCTTCTTCCTGGGCTGCAGGTAAAGGAAGATTTACTGCATTATATCTGATATCCTGAGCAATCTAAGTGGATTTTAGTACATGTAGATTCTTGTTGATAGAGAATATCTTTCTGGTCTGTATTATTATTATTATTATTATTATTATTATTATTATTATTTTGCCTTTTGTCTCATGGGTGATTTGCTTTAATGCTTCAGTCAGATCTTTAATGAGATAAATCCTATTTTTATTTTCATACTGTTCTTTATTTTAAATCTCTTGTCCTTTAAGTATGTAGAAAAATATTAGAAGGAAAAGTAAGTACTATTAAAAGCTATTGCCTTCTGTCTAGTCACGTATGAACATATCATGTGAGTTTGTATGTGTGATCATGAACATAAAGGTCTTATCCATTATTAGGACTTTTCCTATCAGATCCGTGGGAAGGAGGTACAGTGAAACTCAAAGCAAATGAGACAATTGTAGTGAAAAAGCCATCACAGAGCTCTAACAATGCACTTGGTGTTTGGATGTCCAGTGCATGCAGCTCATTGTATGCATTCATTGTGATTTTGATATCTTGGTTATATAAAATACAGCTTTTGTTTTTCAGGATAATGATTGATTTAGGTTAATCATTCCATAGTTCAGGATTCACAAAATCTGTTTGAATGTGCATGGTCTTCTAGCATACAGAATTTCAAGTTTAAGATGATTTGACAATATTCTTTGTTTTATGGAAGAAAAGGAGCTATCTATACTATGTTGCATATTCTGATTTTTTAGAATGTTTTACTTTGATATTAGATATACTATATAATTAATATATGTATATAATTTATATGTACTTTAATTATATGTATTACATATATAAATGTCTGTTTCCTTTGAAACCATTTACAGGACAAGGCTTAGACTTTCACTGAAGCTATACCTTGACTTTTACCAATGAGATACATCTTTTAAACTTTGCCAGTATTTTTGGATTGAGTTTTGCTGTTCTGTTTTTATTTTTCTCACTTGGTCAAGTAGTAAATGGTTTTCTGTACATTAAAATGTAATTTCCTGCATAGTGAGATGGCTCACCAGATAAAGTCTCTTGTTTCCAAGATTGAGGGTCTGAATTTGAATCCAAGGGTCCACATGGTAGATGGAGAGAACTCATATCTACAAGGTGTCTTCTGACCTCCTCATGTTTGATTTGGCATGTATGTACACACATGTATACATGTCACATACACACAAAACAAAAGGTAAATGTACTAATTTTCGAAGTAACTTCAGCTGTTCAATTTTTTGAGATTAACATATTCTATATTTTCATTTTTGTTGTTGATGTTGTTTTGTTTTTTTTTTTTTTTTGAAGACAGAAACTACAGTGTTGTGCCTGTGGGACAGGCAAGAAAATATAGGCACACATATACTCCACATACTACTCATCAGGAGATGAGGCATTCTGCCATGTATCTTCCCAGTCATACTATGAGGACAGAATGTGTAAAAACAGAGTTAACCATTTAGATCGTGACTGATGACTGGAGTAGGATAATTTAAAATGCATTATCTGGTCAACAAACTACTGCATAAGAATAACACATTTGGTTTGATAGGAGTATATAAAAATTCATGTGACTTCTATATGTTTTGTCCTTGTATTCTTAGAGAGATGGGGCTTTAAGTGGCAAAGGCCTGTTTTAAATCTTTTATGTTTTACTGTCTTTAATATTACCTCAGATTATTCCACTTCTAGTAACCTAAGTTTCTTAGTGGATGTGGGGAAGCTAAACACTGAGGTTTTGTCTCTCACACATCAATTTTCTTGTTCAACTCTATTGTGTTTACCAATCTTTAAAATAGTACTGTGACAAGTCTAGCAATTACCTAGAACTCTTCATCACATTTTCAAATAAATGGAAAATGGGAAGATGTCATATACTTTATATTCCTATTACTGCTTGTGTCATCTGTACTTGAATCCACTTTCATACCATCACATGATATTTAAGCCCATCCCAGACAGCATATCATGTTATCTGTAAATTTGGGGTAAGGTACCTCTTAAGCTTGAAATGCTTTGTTTGGTTCACAATGATTACTTCCTCTTAAAGGCACCATGGGATAGCTTTGTGGCACCTGCTGTATATCTCCTCTGTATTTATCTCTAGGCCTTTTGTTTTTTATCACCTAAAACTTTTTATAATGATTTGGTTTTTTTGTTTTTTGTTTTTTGTTTTTTGTTTCGTTTTTTTCCTGACAATGGGATCACACTTAGGCTTTGTATAAAACAGAACAAAAGAGTTGAAAGGCTAAAACCTCCTTGCCTTGTCTCACTACCTCACTTACTATTGGCATCCTGTAAACACGGCTCATATAAGCTGGGGCCTAAGAACCCTTCTTTCAGAATCTGCTTTAAAGGGAGAAAAACAATCACACTCTGTGAAGAAAGAGATCAAGTATCAATTATGTGTTGGCATTTGTAATTGTCTTAACATTTGAGTAGGCTATTATTTTATTATGTATTGCAAATCAGAACTCAGTACTCTCCCCTGTCTATTGTTTGAAGTCTTTTAAAATAAACTTATATATGGAACTTAAATATATATATAGACGTTCCTTCCATATCTCATTGTATCTCCTTAACTTACTTGTTATCAGCGTTGTTTAAATTGGGTTGTTTTTCATATGTTATTTTACTGATTACACCTCAAGTCACGGTTTAATGAAATTTTATCCCTGTTTGATTAGTATTTAGAAATAGAAACTTGATTGGAATCAGATTTTATTTTTCATTTTCCTGGAAAAACTACTCCGAGTGTGTTTCATAGGCTGCACTTGTCAAGAGGCATGTAATGAAAATGTCTATTTCTCATTTTTTTTTTTTTTGGTGCTGTTAGTAGTTGTGAATAAGGGCTTGGATCCATTAGTTACTTAGGGGTTGCAAAATATTGATAATGTGACATAATGGTTCACTTTTCTTAACTTGAAATATTATAATAAAATAAACCTTCTTTTCTGTATTATTCCTGAAGTTCTTTAAGGGTAGAGTTCATATATAGTCAGCATAAGAAACTTGATTTACTTCCTTTGCTAACCACTTTCTAAAAGTAATTTGTGCCCTAGTTCCTTCCATAGTAGCAGTCAATCACATTTCAGAGCAAATGGCTTTTGCCGGCTCTCCATATATATGAAGCGCATTATGCACTTTTTCTTATCAACGGCCCAGATGCTCGATCATGTTTCACTTGTAGACTTCCATGTAGTGAGTCATTTTTAACATAATTCTAGTGTTACTTTATATATCACTCCCCTGATATCTGGTACATCAAGATGTCCTGGGCTCACTTGGTACATTTCTGTGTCAGATCTGGAGTCATCCATTTTCCAGGGAGTTTGGGATCCATTTAATGATAGTATTTGAAAGGCAAAGTCTGTCAGTTAAGGTACAGTTGGCTATTGGTTTTGATACTGATCTTATTTTTTTTTTTAATTTTTAACTTGACAAGGCTAGGATGTTTTGCTTTGAGAAAATAAAAAGCTGAACTCAAATGTTTTTATAGTTGTTTTGTCTGTAGTATATATTTAAATAGACAAATTCCCAAATAACTGTGCTAGAATCACTAGAAATACGGTATGTTTGATATTTATTTTAAGGAGTTGCTACTTTATATATTTTAGCATATTGTAAAATTACAAATCAAAATTCTGTCTTAAAATTAATGCATATTTAAATAAATTTCTCTTCATTTTTCCTACCACCTGCTTTTCCAGTGTTGATTATGGTTCTTTCATTTTTAAGGTTATTTTAAACTTTTTATTATATATATTATTACCTATATATTTTATAAATTTTGTATTTATTGTACATCAAATATATGTTTCATATATTTCCTTTTCCCCAAGACTTTCATCTCTGCCTTTATCTTTCCAAGTAAATATTTACACTGTTATGAATTATTTTTTTCAGGTTTCATCACTCTTAATCTTTTTGTTGTTGTTGTTGTTGTTGTTGTTGTTGTTGTGTTTTTTTTTACAAGACAGGGTTTTTCTGTGTAGCTTTGGTTCCTGTCCTGGATCTCGCTCTGTAGACCAGGCTGGCCTTGAGCTCACAGACATCCGCCGGGCTCTGCCTCCCAAGTTCTGGGATTAAAGGTGTGCGCCACCACTGCTCCGCCTCATCACTCTTAATCTTGGTGGTGTTTTGAATGTATGGTGCTGTCTGTGAATGCTTGAATGGCTGCCTTTCTCATATGGCTTTAATTATCTAATTATATTGTTTAATATTTCTCTTCAGAAAAGGTTAACTAAGAGGAGTGAGTATTCCTATTATCATTATTGAAAATCTTCTAGTTCTTTCTTGTTACACTGCTGTTCTGCTGACTTTTTAGTTACCATCATGGGACAGAAATCATCTATTAATTTATTTTTTAAGAAAAGAATGATAATGTCAGATTCCATTACTGCAACTAAGGAGATGTCAGAGATTTGAATTGTTCTATCTGTGTGTAGATTACATGAGTGAGTTTTCTGTTATTGAAATATGCCTGAAAATTGTTTATTACCGTTTTTTTAAAAAAATACTATTGTGAACATCAGTTTACTGGAGGTGAAATTTTTTTCTAATGTAATTTTTCCTATGGCATGAACTTTGTCCAATACTAAGGATAGTTTTGGTTGCCATTTGACAAAACATCCTGGAAAGAGCTACATCTGCCTTGTATTCTGAAATATTTTCAGTACTTGGAGAATCTGCTATTTCAGAGTTTCAGATGAAAGTGTTAGAATTTGATTCATCTTTGTTGGGAAACATTTTATTAGTTTTTTTCTTTCTGTGGAAATTGATGTGTTTAAGGTCTCTGCTGCTATTGGAGTTAACATTGGTAAATGACTTTGAAAATGACTCATTTTATGTGAATTTCACTGAAAGTTGTCCAAAGGATTAGCACCACAAGATAAACCTCTGGCTTGTTTCTCGTGATTTTTATTCCAGATGTTTGAGCTTTCCTGTTGGTTTTAGAGTGGTTTAGCTGGTAGGTTTTGGTTGCCTGTGGATTTTGCAACGAGCTTTAAAATTTATTAGTTTTATTGATGCTTTTCTTCCTGCCTCTGCTCCGTTGTGTTTTTCATTATGTTTTAGATTTATGTGTTGGTCACTGGCCTTCTTTATTTATTTGTTTTTAATACATATTGAGACACGTCTGTAAGGGCAATACTTTTCACTAATAACTGCATTGGCTTTATAGGATAGAATTTTGGATTTCTTCATTCATTCTCTATTTTGTATGTTTCTTTTGAACCAGAAGTTGTATTTTAACCTCCAAATAAAAAAAAAGTATTTAGGATTATGTAGTTGTTGTGCCTTCAGGTATTGTTGCACTGTTTTTTTTTAACAATTATTATTTCGCCGGGCGGTGGTGGCGCACGCCTTTAATCCCAGCACTCGGGAGGCAGAGCCAGGCGGATCTCTGTGAGTTCGAGGCCAGCCTGGACTACCAATTGAGTTCCAGGAAAAGGCGCAAAGCTACACGGAGAAACCCTGTCTCGAAAAACCAAAAAAAAAAACAAAACAAAACAATTATTATTTCTATGCTTGTATCTAGATCTGTTCTGTTTGAGGTATCTGTTGATGCATTATTATTATTATTATTATTATTATTATTATTATTATTATTGTGAATGTGCAATTGAAAAGAATATATGCTTCTACTACAAAGGCTTGCAGTTGGGAATATCTGTAATCTTTATTGACGATTTCATTCATTCTTCTACATCCTTGCTGAGTATTTTTTTTTCACTTTCCCGTCCTCACCCATAAACAGAGGAGTATGTGGTAAAGACTCAGTCTGTCACTAACATGTTTGTTTCTCCTTGCACTTTGCTACTGTCTATCATGTAGAAGTTGCTGATGTTGTGTTTTGTGCATAGATATTAACAACACTGTCATCATCTTCTCTGACAACTGCAGTACTGACAAAATTGATGCCATTATTATTTATTAGCCCCTCCCCTCTCTCTCCGTGTGTGTGTGTGTGTGTGTGTGTGTGTGTGTGTGTGTGTGTGTGTGTGTGCAAGTCAGAGGATAGCCTCAGGTGTCATCCTCAGGGACACCATCAACATCGTTTGAGATAGAGTCTCTCCATTGGCTCATAAATTAATCAAGCCTGGCTGGCCAGTGAGCCCTGGAGACACTCCTGTCTCTAGTTTCCAGTGACAATATACCTGGCATTATTATGTGGGTTCCAGGGCTTCATCTCAGGTCTACACACAAGCAAAGCAAATGATTTAGTGCCTAAGCCATCTACCCATTCACCAGTATTAGTCTCTTTATAAAATATCATAATTGTCACACTTGATTTACTTATTTTTCTGATTTTCTTTCATTTTAAGCACATCTTTTCAATGTTTTCATTTGAGTCAGTTTTAGTTGTACTTATATTGAGTATAATAATATAATAATGTTCAGTTTTGCTTTTATAATCAAACAAATCGAACTCCCCCTTTTAAAAATTTTGCTTTTATTTATATACCAAATATTTGGCATCCATTTGTTTTGTTAGGATTGTGAGGCATTGTCTCATGAAATAGTTTATAATATTTTGAAACTAGGAATTATTCTTCATCAGATTCTTAAATGCTAAGATAACAAATTTGTGATACCACATGTAGCTAAATGTCGGTTTTTACACACAGACACACCTAAACTGAGAGAAATAATAGCCTGTATGTGGATACTTGTATTTATATATATGTACATAATATACGTATATATCCTATAAAATGTTCATTACTCTACAATCTATATTATACACTATCTTCTTTTTATTAAGTATTATTGCTATTTTTTCTTAGAAAACACATAATTAAAATCAGAATATTCATACAATTCACTGTGCAGTCTATCGTTCTAATGTTTTTTTTTTTTTGTTTACTGTCTGTAATTCTCTACTATAAGTACCACTGAGTTTAATTTGCAACTCCTTTTTTTTTTAGAATTAGGAGGTATAAATACTCTCTTAATTCACAATTTCATTTATGAAGCATATTTTATTGCTTCTTGCTTTACTTTTTGTGCTCCAATGTGGACAGTTACACTGTATCTCCATATCAGAGCACTTTCTCATTCTGTTAGAATCTATGACTCAGCACTAATGTGTCGTCTTAGTTCTTTGCTTACTGCATATTAATATGCAACATGAATTCTTATGTCACTTGTTCCCCAATCATTTTGATTCATGAAGCTCATTCCTCATGATGTGATCATGGCAACATCATCTCTTAGTGGTTTAATGCTATTAATATTAACTCTCCAGCCTGCACATTGGAGAATTGACTTGATGTAAAACTCTTCCTGATGGTCACTCATTTCCTTGTTTAATTTACTGAGTTGCTCACTATTTTATAACATGAAGTCAAATGCCTAACAACACTGACTTTCTCTTTAGTGACTTTCTTATCATGAAAAGATACTCAAATCTGTCTTTTGACTCAGGTATTTTGACTAGAAACAAGTGTGGTTGGGTAGTTTCTCAATTGACATATCCTGTGACATATTCTGAATATATGGCTTTAGAGATTTTCTTCTCCCTACTTTAATTTAAACATGAATTGATTATTTTTAAAATGGTTTGGTGCCACTGTTGTGGGCAGATGACAAAGCCCAGAGGGAATAAGTAAAGAGGAGGTGAAGTCTGAATACATGTGTATTATCGATATGGCATGACCATGTCAAGGACCAATACTTCAAATCCATAGGAAATTGGCAAATCCTTCCCAGTATGGGTTAGACTCAGAATGCCAAAGCCTTCCTTATGGCCAAGGACAAGTGTTTGTGAATGACTGACCAGTATATACAAAACCCAGCAACTGAAACTGCTCCTTCTGGAAGTTTAGAGCCTGAGACTGCTCCTGTAGGAAGACCTTCCCCTGAGACTAGCTAGCCCCACCCTCCATGTTATACATGATAGACTCTTGGGGGTTCTGGTTTTGTTTCAGTAGTTGGTGCCACTTCATGAGACTCCCCACAGCCCAGGTGACCCCAGCTTTTCTGCACATGTGTCTGTATGTCTGCGTTTTCTTCATTTACTTCCCCTAGTGAGGTTCCTGGGACCAAGCTGTTCTAGATGCAGCACATTTCTTTAAATTACTTTTCAGAGATACATGTTTTACGTGGTAGATTTTTGTTAAAAATCTATATATTTCTTCAGAGAAACCCTGTCTCGAAAAACCAAAAAAAAAAAAAAAAATCTATATATTTCTTACTTTCTGTACTATTCTTGTTTTAAATTTCTCTTTAGTCGTCAG
Organism: Peromyscus eremicus; assembly: GCF_949786415.1. NCBI lineage: Eukaryota > Metazoa > Chordata > Mammalia > Rodentia > Cricetidae > Peromyscus > Peromyscus eremicus. Next base: position 39,645,061 of record NC_081435.1, read on the forward strand.
ATTTTCATCTTTTAAGTTATACTTTCTTATGCATTGTACATTTGTGGTTCTTTGTTCTCCTATATTAATTTTTCAGTTGAAATTACAGTTTATTCTGTGCTTCTATACATCATTTCAAATGCATTCCCTTCTGATCTGTGTGGGGTTTATTCATCACTTTGTCATTTTGTTAGATATCGTCTTGTTTGAATAGACTGGAATTTAGTTTTCATCTCTACTATAGCCTTCTCTACTGGGGTTTTAGTCCCAGATATAATTTTATGTCTTATTATTCTTTTTATTAATAACTTTCAATTTGAGTTGTCTCTTTTGGTGGGAAATTAGTTTCATTGAACTTTTAGAAGAAATGAGGAGTACAGAGATAATTTTAAACCCATGTGGCCCTGACTTGGTGGAATTTTAAAAGTGGGTTGTATTGTAACACTATGAAATCTTCTAAACTAATTTTTCTTATTCGCTTTTAACTGCACTTTCTCTTCTCCGAGTTCCTGTTGTCTCTGCTCCATGAAACTTGGATTTTTTTTTTTATTTTATCCTTTGCAATTTTTCCTCAGTAAAAGAGTCTATCCTGGGAAAGAATTTCAGCTCATTATCTATGTATAAACAAGTCTTCCAAAGTATAAATCTTCACTTTCAAATAAGTTTTATTTTTTAAAGGTTTTTGAAAGTAGGTGTAGAAGTGGCCTACTCTTTATGTATAAAATAAAACACCATTCTTGTTTAATATCATTGATTAATCAAGTAAGATTTAAATTTTGTTTCAATTTTGAAAATACAAGAGTGTAAAAATGCATCATAGTGGTTACTTTCTGTTGCTATGATAAATCACCATAGCCAAAGCTATTCACAGGAGAAAAAGGTTGTTTTGGCTTGTGGTTATAGGAAGTTAGAGTCTATAATAGCAGCATAGAGGTAGTAGGCCAGCACGGCATCTGTAGCAGGATGCTGAGTGCTCTCATTTTGAACTGCAAGCACTAAGCAGGGGGTGGAGGAGAGACAGAGAGATGCAGAGACAGAAAGAGAGATTACTGGAAGTTTTAAAACTTCCTCCCAGTCATGTGTTTCCCCCACAAGGCCACACTTCCTAAACCTCACCAAATAGTGCCAACTACTGAGAACCAAGTGGTAAAATGTCAGAGCTTATGGGAGACATTTCTTATTCACATCACTACATGTATGTAGTTTAGAAACTTTTAGTTAAGTATTTCTGTTACTTCTCTAAATCAATGTCAATAGCCTGTCAAAATTACCCCATTCCTTATTAACACCAACAAAATGGCATCATTAATATTTAATACCCCTTGCCATCCACAGACATTTGAAAGTTCTCCTTTGAAATTTAAAGTCTTTGTTTTCATTCAATGACTGAGTAAAACTTCCAATCAATTTGATGTCCTCTTTTCCTTTGTGAGCAATGACCCTGGCTGCACCATACTGTGGGCTATACAACCTACATTTTTCCCTTGCCTGTAGTGTTTGAATGATATTTTGTGTTTTATGGAATTAGTATATTTTGATGCAGAAGGTAGTCATGTCTAATCATAGAACTGAAAGCAAAAAGAGAGGCGTAATACAAGAGAAATAACTGAGTGGTACTGAAATGAAGCAAGAGGATTTTGAAAAAAAGCAGATTGTGCTGCAGACCCTCATAGAACCTAAGCAAATATGTTGTGAATTGTTTTCTCTTAGATATCTCACAGGGACAGTGCTGTTGCCCCAAGGGTGAAAATGTAGCCACATAGATGTTGAAAAAATGAGCACATCTTAATCTGCCTTTGATGTTTGAAGTGTATCCTGGAAAAGACTCACAAGTATGAATAAGAGTTGTTGATTTTGGACTGTTGTAGTGTGGAAGCTGTTTGGAGTGGATCAGCCTGAACAAATTGCATTATATAAACTGTGAAAAAAATATCCAATTTTAGAAAGTTTCAGAGTTTTTAAAGTTATGCATTTCATTTTTTTTAATTTTTCACAAGAAAAGACGGTTTTATAGAAGAAAATATTTATTGCAAAGAGTAACCTTCAGTAAATAAATTAATCTTTTTCCTTTTTTCTATACTTCTGATTTTTACCATTTTTATGAATCTTTATTAATTTACTGTGTGTATACTTTCATGGTTCAGCTGTCATCCATTTATAGGATGAATTTTCTTTAAACATGCTGTGGAACTGGTGCTGGTGTCCAAAGATAGACTTTACTAGCACCTCCACAGCTTCCATCTGCTTTATCTGACTCTTTGTGTCCCACTCTCAGGGTGACTGCTTTCCTGGTTCTAATGACAATGACTAGAGGTGTCTGCTTTATACTTTATAAACGTGGGAAGACGAATACTTAATCATTCATAATGCACATCCATCCATTGACATGTTTGCCATTTCAACCACATCATTGCATATTGTTTGTATTGCCGCTCTTATTGCTGAACATTATCAACACAAATATGTCAGAATGTGTTTATTCATTCCAGTGTTTCTTGGTATTGGTAATAATGGAGTTTCCACTCTGAGCCTACTATTTAAAACAAGGAAGCCATAAACACTTTATTGCTCTTACTTTGTTGAATCTCTTTACTTGATGTACACCTAAAAGTTCAATAGAGGCATATTGTATACCTGTAGACATACAAAAGTTTTTTTTTTAATTAAGTTGTTGACCTAGGCTTATTATTACACAAGCCATGTGACTGTTCTTGTGCATCCCATCCTTCCACACTTTGGAGCTGCCTGTCTTATGCTTTTCTTCTTCTTAAGACTGTTGGTGTCATTTCACCCAATGTGTGTTTGCATTTTAGTGCTGCTTAGGGAAGTGGAACATTTTAAAATTCATGCCTATTGGCTATTAGAATTTCCTTTTTGGGAATTATGTATATTGTTTTTTAAGGACATAAAAACATTTGAATCTTAGTGTGGTGTGTTCATTTAAATGTCTCCTCTCTGTATAGATGACACCATCATTGTTTAAGTGGTGACTTTTACTTTAACCACATTTAATAATCACTTAATTTCTCTTTTCCCATAAATTTTTCTTTAAACTAATTAATCCACACCAATTTTCCCTGAATACCAATGGTAGTCCTCAAAATAGTACAATTTTTTTTCTAAGCAAGACAATTAGCAGAAAATTATGGAGTTGAGTATATAGTAGCTGCTAATTAAACATTTGAAAACACAAATGAATTTTGATGACACTGTTCTAAGTGAAAGTTCCCAAATAGTGACTTTGCTTTAAAAGAAACCAACAATACATTGTTAAAATAAGTTTAATACAATTCTGTTAATAGTAAACTTTGGCAAGTAGAATGATTATTTATCTCCAAGAATTTATGTTTCTGATAAATAGCAGGGTTTAATTCATTCTATAAAGGGAACTACTAAGACCAAGTAAAAGATTAGAAATGTAATATAAAAACATCAATAAAATTAAAATATCTATGACCCTTTGCTCAGGTTACTCAGACCACATTTACTTAAATTTTGGCAACAAATTATCAGAACTGAATGACAATAATTTGATGTGAACACAAAACTAACAGTAAACCATTTAAAAGAGATAGCAATTAGCATTTGTTCATGTTAGACTTGAGAAGGTTAGTAACAGAACACACATCTCAGTTCATGCTACAGACTCTTTAGGAGGTGAGTTTGAGTGAATATGCCATAGTGCACCATGGGAGTAACTAGTCAGTGTCTTGTCTAATGCACAAGTCACAGAATACATGTTCATCTTGTTCTATGTTAATTATACTCTCCAGTGCAGTTGACATCTCCAAGCCCTTCAAATATCACGTCACTAAAGAAGAATACTAGAAATGAGATTGGGAGGGGTTAAAGTCCAATTTGAAGACTTGAATATGTTTGCTATCTTAACTCTAAATTCTCAAGTCTTAACTGGCTGAAAATCTAGAAACTATTTCAATTTCATAATTAAACTTGCCATTTCACTACAACCAGAACATAAAGGAAGCTGAAAGCAACTGGAAAATGTTGACATCACAGTATGAAATCAACCACCAAAATGGCATCATTTACAAAAGAAAGGACATTGCATAGTTCATTGTTATGTGGTAACTTGTGAGGTAGAATTGAAATATTTTCACTGTTGCTCATCCTGGATCCACGGGGTACCTGGTTTGCCTTAATGTCTTTTCAAGTTATTGTGATAAAATACCTTGACAAAATCTACTTAAGGAGGAGTTTATTTGGATTACAGTGGGCATTTAACTTGTCATGGTGGGGATGATACAGGAGTGGATTCAGAAGGCGTGACATGATGAGCAGGATGCCGGCCAATGGCATTGCATGTGGATTCCTGAGAAAGAATGGAAAATGGAGCCATCCTACAAAGTCTCAAACCTGTCCCCAGTGACTTATTTCCTCTGACAAGTCTGTACCTGCTAAAGGTTACACAATCTTGCCAAAGAGTGCCACTAGTTGGGGACCAAATATTCTTGGTTCCATGACTTTTGGGGACATTTCAACTTTAAAGTACAATGTATTCTAAATATCTTTTTGCATAAAAAATACCATAACATAAAGTGACTGAGTTATCGCCACATAATGTTTCATAAACACAACTTTATTAAAATATAATTGACACATGCTAAAATTTTAATGCTTTAAAGTAAAGTGTTTTTTAAGCTCTTCAAATTATGCAAAAAGTAAGCCGTCCAATTTTAGAACAAATATCACTTTAACTATAAACCCATACCGCTTAGAAGTCAGTTCCCATCCTTTTACTTGTAGACTGAGTGATCTTATAATTTACTTTTGGTCTCTATGGATTTGCCTTAAATACTCACTTAATACAAATGAAAATATATAATACAACGTCTCCACGCAGTCTTAAAGCAATTTCCCTGGTGTTTTCCCAGTGAGCAAAGATGTCTCTGTAGAATGTATCATCCTGTAATACAATTCCAGAACATGCTGTTAAAATAATAATAATAATAATAATAATAATAATAATAATAATCAGAATTAGATTTTGTAATTTGTTAACTCTTTTCTTAGTATTTGTTATTATACATATTAATCCTTCATACTTCCCTTGTGTTAAGGTACAGTTTTCTTCTGGGCTCACTCCTTAAAGAGTCAGCTACTGGGTAATAGAGTAAATGGAATTTACTGTCTTTAGGGCTTTGCCTCTAACTCAAAAAGTGGTGGAGCTGAAATGGAAACCCACCGCTAAAGCTCATAATCTTGACCCAGTAATTAGTAGATACAAAAGAAAGAAATTTTGTTGAGGTATTGCAAACAAACAATTAATGAGTTATTTTGAAGAAATAAAATATTGGCAATCAATGCATTGTATGCTGCATTTCTTTTTTCTGTCCTTTTTTTAAATTAATATGAGTACTGTATTTTCATCATTCCCACCCCCTCTGCCTCCAATTCCTCCTGTGTTTCCTTCTTCCATGATTTCCTAAACAGATTTGTAGAAATACAGTAGACACAGAAATACCTGCCCTGATGTAGTGTGCACAGTTCAATGGGCTAGGAAATGATCAACTCACCACAATAAGTGTAATAAGGGCAATGGACATACATATCTTCTGAAGTTTCTCTGTGTAGTTTATTCGTGATGCTGTGGTATTAACTGCAGCCATTATCCTGTATTGCAGATATCTAGAAATCATTCATCTAACATCACTGATCAGTTCCCTGTTCCCAGTCCCAACCACTACCCACTACTACCATAGTCCCTGCTTCTTAGAATTTGACTACCAGCTGTGCCTATTAAAGAGAATCATTTTTTGTCTTGCATGTTTATCACAAGTTGCAAGCCTTCTCTATTTTTAAAGAATCAATTATACTTCACTGTATGTTTACACTAAATTTACACTGTGAATTTTCATTTTCATTCATGTAACCATCGTCATAGGCTGTTTTCACTTACAGGTTTTTGTAAACAATATTTCAATAAAGACAGAAAGGCATCTTTCCCACACAGTCTTTTCAACTCATTAGGGCATATATCCAGTAGTGAAGTTGTCAGATAATACACTAGACCTATTTTAAATTTTTGAGGAACCTAGATGCTACTTTCAATTATAACTAAGTTGGAATCAATTTAAATTGTTGTCAATTATGTTAAGAGACAACTTTTCTTTCTCATATCCACACCAATGCTTCAATATCTTGTTTTGTTTTTGTTTTTGTTTTTTATTATGGCCATACTAAAAGTTTTTAAATGCTATTTCATCACAGTTTTGATGTATACACCCTGATAATTATAGCATAGTGAATCATTTTACATAAGTATTGGCTATATGTATATGTTCAAGATTAACGCTTATTTTTAATTGATTTGTTTTTCTATTGAGCTAACGTTTTTTAAAGAAATAGACTAGAGTATAAGGTGGGAGGAGACAAAAACTCTGGCTTTTTCAGGCTGAGGAGTTGGTGAGGTAAGAGGTGGTGGCTGTGGCTTGCTCTGCTTCTCAGATCTTTCAGCTTTCACCCTGGGGAAAAAAGAAATAGACTAGAACAATTATAAAGTCCATATGAAATAAAAAAAAATCCCAAATAGTTTGTACTCTCAAGAGAGAATAATAAAGCTAAAGGTATCATACCATTTAATTTCAAAATATGTTATGAAATTTTAGTGATTAAAATATCATAGTACAAATAAAAAGAATGAAAAGTAGTATACAGCTATTGGTGAGAACATTATCACCCAACATGGCCAACCACTCTAAATATTAGTATATGTATGCAAATACTATATATGAGTTTTAAGTAAGGTGAATGAGGGCTTCCTATTGTACATCTTTGCCAGGATATATTCAGTTATTTTCTTGATCTTAGCCTGACTGTAGTAAGATGAAAACTCAAAGTAGTTTTAATTTGCACTTCCTTGATTATTAAGGATGATGAACACATTTTTAGGTTTTCTTAGCCAGTTTTATTTCTTCTTTAAAGTACTCTCTGTCCTGCTCTACAGCCTATTTTAAAAATTGCATCGTTTGTTTTCTTGATTCTTTTTTTTTTCAGTGCCAGGCATGGGAAATTTCTCTTAGTTGTTAATCAAGGGTATCTAACACACTCCTCAAACAATGAAGTCTATTATAATTGCATTATGCTGCTTCCCAGACTCTGAAGCTAAGACTCTACTGCTGTAGACTTAGATACAGGACATAGAGGAATTTTGCTGGAACTGATCTGAGATCTCCCCATGAGAACAAGTTTTTACACTCTCAAAGGTGCCATGCAAGCTACCAAGGCAGAAAAATAACAACAGTTCTTCAAAGCTGAAAGGCTTGCAAACCATAACAATGACCAGCCCCAACCAAGTAATGTATCCTTAAAGTGCAATGGTGGTACTAGTATATTGGGATATCATACTATTATCTTATTGAATTTAAGGCCTGCTCGATAGGACAGAATTCAGAATTTATATCAGGTACTATAAACCCAGCCAACTACCTATGGCAGGAGAGGTCATGGACCCTAGAGGGAAACTACTACTAGTATTTTCCTAAGTCAATACACTTATTAACTATATTCTAAATATTTATCCTTAAACACACAGGTAAGTGTTGCTCCAACACCTCATCAAAGCAGCTTGTATTTGCAGAAGATAAAGGCTATTACAAAACCCACAACAGGTAAAAATGCAGATAATAAATGACCCTGGAGTGCACAGCCCCAACAGGTACATAATATAGTGCAATCCCTACCTCTAAGGCTCAAGGAACATTGCCAAAGAAAGGGAAGAAAGATTCAGATGACCAGACTACCAAACCATATGCTGCTAGATAATGACTTATAAGTATGAAATCTCAGCAATATGGTTACACAAGACCCACATACTGACAATACCAGTTGGCTTACTAACTTGGATAGGGATGTTTTCACAAGGCCCTACTTCTAGATGAAGAGCTCCAGGCAGCCAATGGTTGCTCAAAGAAGAACAAAGCTAAAGATATATATAAAGGTTTGGTTTTCCCCAGAGATGACTTCTGATAGGTTATCCAATCACAAAGGTCAGCTCTATACACATGTACATTCAAGCAACAATGTATGGACTCAATAGGGGTGTGTGTGTGTGTGTGTGTGTGTGTGTGTGTGTGTGTATGTAGGTAGGTAGGTAGGTAGGGTGTGTATGTGTGTGTGCACATGTGTATAAAACAGTAACTTTTGGGAAAAAGTCAGAAATTAGAAAGTTAACAGAAGGGTCATAGGAATAGTTGTAATGGAGAGAAAGGGAGGGTAGAAATGATGTAAATATAATATTTATGAAATTCTCAAATTATAAAAAAAATAAAGAATAAAATGTAGCGCTCCATGGAATAGAACAGAGAATGAAGACATAAGTGCATGCACTCACAACCAAAATAGTTTTGAAAATATTATAAGAACACTAAGTATGAAGCATAAAGTCTCTCCAACAAAAGTTTTTAGGGAGAATATATGTCCCCATGTAAAAGAAAGAAGTCAGAGCTCATGCATGAAAACGTAAACTTCAAATGGATTGAAGACTTACACATCAGAAAAAAAAACCTGGAAAATTCAGAATAAAGCAGTCTTTTGAAGAGTACAAATTATTTGAAGCACTATAGAACTCAGTATGGAATTTCCTCAAGAAAATAAAAATAAATTTATCTTATGACCTAGCTATCACTCCTGAATATTCTCCAAAAGGATTCTAAGTCAGTGTAGCACAGAGATTCTTACACATTAATGCTTATTGTTATTACAACCCTACTCACAATGACTAAGTAACCAGTTTAGTTCAAATATCTCTCCGTGGGTGAATGGATGGAGAAAATGTGGCACATCTAATACAATGAAATTTTGTCTTAGGGGTACCATTTTTTCTAATTGAACAAAATGCCTACATAACAGGATGGACATGGCTGTTATTATAAACCTAGCCAACCACCTGTGACTGGAGAAGTCATAGACAGACCTGAGAAAATAACATTCTACTGACATTTTTCCTAAACCAATATAATTTCTAACCATAATCTAAATACTCATCCTTATACTTACATAAGAGAGTGGCTCTCAACCCTCTTCAATGAAGCTTCTTCTTGCAATAGATGGAGACAACTACAAATACCCACAGCTGTTCTAAATGCAAAGAATAAGTTACCATGGGGTGCTCAACCACAGCTGAAATATATATATATATATATATATATATATATATATATATATATAGTAACCATTTTTTCAGGAAAATCACAGACAAGGGGACAGAAAGATTTTAAGAGTCAGAAAGCAAGGCCATCTGCTGTAGTGATATACTGTGTACCCTAATCAACTTGCCTGGGGATCAGAGGACAGAGCCAGCCACTAGATTAGACATAGAGGCCAGACGATGGTGGCACATACCCTTAATCCTATCACTTGGGAGACAGAGATTCATCTGGATCTCTGTGAGTTCAAGGCCACATTGGAAACACACCCAGGCAGTGGTGGCACACACCTTTAATCCTAGTACTGGGAAGCACACATGCCTTTGATCCCAGGAAGTGACAGCAGGGCAGAGAAAGGTATATAAGGTGTGAGGAGACAGGAACTAAAGCAGCTCTGCTGAGACCCTTTCCCTTTCGGGTGAGGACTCAGAGGATTTCAGTCAGAGGATTTGTGGAGTTGGCGAGGTGGGGTTGCCTGTGGCTTGCTCTGCTTTAATCTTTCAGCTTTCCCCTGAATGTCTGGCTCTGGGTTTTTTTATTATTATAATACCATCTAAGATTCTAACAACATCTGCTGTGAAATAGTGTTTTCTATATAGGACAGTCAAACTCTAACCCTTGAGCTATAAACAATGTAGTTGCCTGGAAAAGATAAACATGATGACATTAGTTTATATGCCAATGTTGACAGGAGAAATTCCTCATGGACCCACCCCTAGATAGAGAGCCTGTTGAGAATGGGAGACTCAGTCTCGTTAGGGATGAACTCTGACACAGGTTGTCCAACCTCAAGTGGTAAGATCTGAACACATGAAATATGAACAAACCTAAATGACTCAGTAGGCTAAGTATACATGTGTGCACAGATATATACATATATATGCAAATATATTCATACAACAATAATAATTAAATAAGAGATCTTGAATTAGGAAGGGGCATGGTAAGAGTTAAAGGGGAGAAAGGGAGGGTTGGTAATGATGTAAGTGCAGTGCTCATGCATGAAATTCTCCAAAACGTATTGCCAATTAAAAAAAATACAGAATGAACCAAATATTAAAAAGAATATTTAATTTAAAACATGAAAACAGGGACTGGGAAAATAATTCAGCTGCTAAGAAGACTGACCGCTCTACCAGAGGATCTAGGTTCAGTTCTCATCACTCACATGGAAGTTAATAACTGAAAACTCAATTCCAGGGGCTTTAACATCCTCTTCTGTTGGTGCACAGATATACATGCATGCCAAGCAACAGTATACACAGAATAAAAATAAATAAATATTAGCAAAAAGCAGGGGAAAGCTACTTGATGGTAGCGTTGACAATAATTTTTAAAATAGAACACTATCAGCACAGGAAGAAAAGTAAAGTGAGTGAGTGTAATCGCTACTTCTCTCATCCTTGTGGTCAAATACTAGACAAAAACAACTTAAGTAATGAAAGGTTTATTTTGGTTTGTGGCTTAAGGGGATACAGCTATTATAAAAGTGAAGGTGAAGGTTCTGGTCACATCACTTTTGTATTCAGGAATCGGAGAAATGAATAATGATGCTCTGCTTGCTGCTCCTTTTCATTCAGTCTGAGATCCCAGCCAGTGGAATGTTGCCAAATCTACAATCATGTCTAACCTCATCAATTAATTGGTCTAGAAACACCCTCAGAGGCATGCCTGGAGATGTGTTTCCATGATGACTCTAATTCCCACCAAACTGGTGGTTAGTATTAAACGTCACAAGCTCAACCATTGTCAACCTCCCATCCAAACACATGACTTTTTTGGTCATAATCATATACCCCTTGTCTCTTTAAGCCCGAGTCCATCTCATAATGCAAAATGAATTTAGTCCAACCTCAAAAGTCCCTATATCTTTTACCATCCCTAAACTGTTCAAAATTCCAGTTTTGCTAAAAGCCTAGGCTGTCTCTTAATTGTGAGTTCCCATAATATTAAAACAAAGCCAATTTGTTCCAATCTAAACTACCACAAACTGAACATTCCCTTTCCAAATATGGCAACGGGGATGCACCAAAGAAGGAAATACAAAAGCAAGACTAAAACCAACAGAAAAAAACACCAGACCACTTCGATACCTGCCCTGCACCCTGGATTCTGGTGGGAATCCTTTGGCTCCAAAGTGTTCAGATAGTCCCACTCCTCCAGCTCTGCTGCCTGTAGATCCCACACCCCTCTCTTGGGCCAATCTACTGGTTGTCTGGATTTTTACTCAGTGGCAATCCAAAGGTATTGGCTCTCCAACATAATGGGGTCTCTACTGCAACTTAGGCTCCATCTTCAAAGCTTGGGGCAATGATCTCCCAAGGTCTCATTTAGGGACTCTGGATTATGGCACAGATGGCCAGACCACAGACACTCTGGAACCTTGATTCAAGCCTCCACAATCCCCTCAATCCTGCATCATTCATGCCTATAAAACTCATACTGGCCGGATGATACTTCTAAGCTCTGTGACAAATGTAAGCTATAATTTGAATTTTTTAAAAAGTATTTATTGGTGAAATTATTAAGGCCACTCCATGTAGTTAAAAGGGAGGTTTATTTAGTGGCACAACTTACAAATGAAGGGATAGGTAGGTTGCAGGGTCTGGGGAAGATATAGCACAGTCGGGCAGTGTTCTCTGGAGAACTCTCTCGTCTACCTCTAGTGTCCAGGGTCCAGGAACCAAGAGAAGGCAGTGCATCCGGATGGATCTCGGGTCTTTTGGCCCTGCCTTGTAGGCGTGACAGTGGGGGTTGGAACTTCCAGATCAAAGCTGGAATGGCTACCCACTACATTTCCCCCTTTTGTCTAAATAAGAAGGTTCTAACTTAATACAAGACTATATACAAAGGAATGTTTATCAAATATTGTCCAGGAGTAATGAAGGATAATGACCTAGATAAGATGGAACTACAATCAATGCAAACAATATCAAGCAAGAAACATACTAAAATCCAGAGAAGTCTTTTATTTATTATGTATACAGTGTTCTGCCTGTATGTATGCCTGCAGGCCGGAAGAGGGCACGATCTCATTACTGATGGTTGTGAGCCACTATGTGGTTGCTGGGAATTGAACTCAGAACCTCTGAAAGAGTAGCCTGCACTCTTAATCACTGAGCCATTTCTCCAGCTTCCCCCCCCCCCGCCTTTTAACTACAATTGCCTCACTCTATGCTATATGCTTTGTATGCTGAGAGACGCTATGGTTTGTGACCTTGAAACTCCTTCAACAATGTTCTCATTCTCGGCTCTTTCCTTACAAAAGAATTCATATTTGCACAAGATGGAAGCTTGAATGGCTGATACCAGGGGCCCAGGACACTTTTCTTACTGTCTTAATTCAGAGCATGAGGATTCTTCAGTGGTTCTGGTGCCTGCTTTCTCAGAACCTGCCCTGAGTACAAGGCTAAAAATCCCACTCTTCCTTTCAAATGTACATTTTGCATATATTTCTACTCAACTTGTTGCTATCAGATAGTTTATACCAGGATAGGAGCAGTAAACACTCACCATGGCAGAGCCATTCTGTCTTGAGTTTGCCACTGCCAAACAAATTAGCCCATTCTTAAAAATTAATTCAGCCTTACTCAAACTATGAAGCCATGGGCAGAATGCAGCAAATCCTTTGTCAAAATGTAATATGAATGGCATCTAGCTCAGTTCCTGATAGAGTCCTTATTCCACTCTGAAACCTCATAAGCCAGACCTCCACAGTCTGTGTCTTTCACAGTAACCTACTATTTAGATTTCCCATCAGGACGGCCTTATATCACACTGTTTCTATCATTCTAAGGCTTTTTGGCCTGAAATTCCAAATGCTTATACCTTCTTTTGCAAACCAGTACTAAGAACACATCCCCTGTGTATGTACCCAGCAGTGGTACAAGAGAGTTCTATTTGGTTTTCTGAGGAACCTCCAGAGGGACGGACAGCTTTGCATTCCCATTGGTAGTGTATAAGGATTGTCTTTTCTCACATCCTTTCCAGTAATTTCTGTTTTCTAGATAAACTGCCATCTGACTGGTTTGAGATCAAATCTCACTACACTTTTTGCTTTGCCTATTTTGAGTGTCTGAGGATGTCACACAATTATTCACATATTTGTTGGACATTTCTTCATTTGGTAGCTGTCTGTTCAATAGCTTTGTTCATTTGTTGATTGGCTTTAGGGGGAGGTTGATGTTTCATCTTCTTCTAAATTTTTCCTGTTTTGGAAATGAATCTCCTGTAGGATGAAGACCTGAGAAAACTTTTCTGTCAGCTGCAGGCTGACTTCAGTCTGTTATATGTCTCCCCTGCCATGAGGAAGCTTTGAAATTTCATGCAGTCCCATTTGTCAAATCTTACTGTTATTTTCAAAGCTATTTAAAATACTATATATAGATGTGTTTATTCTATGTTTTCTTTTAGTGGTTTCAAATCTTATCTTAATTTTGTGCAGGGTAAGAACTGGAGGAGATTCAGTGTAATTCTTTTATGTGTGGGTATATAATTTCCTTAGCACCTGTTTGTTGAACAAGATTTGTTTTTCCTTCAATGCCTGTTTTTGAACCTTTGCCAAAATCAGATTGCTGCAACTCTGTGCTTGTTTCTGGGTTCTCTACCCTCTTCACAGATGGGCTGGCTTTGCTCTAATGATGTATCATTTTTTACTGTGAGTCTGCAGGGTGATTTGAATCAGGAATTGCAATACCTCTAGCATTGCTACTTTGGTTCACTTCCTGTAAATCTTAAATTTAACTATTTGAGGTTACCTAAGTTATATTCTTATTGGTTTACTAACTTTTTGATGCTGTTCTGTTAACTTTCCTCACATTTTTCTTCATCAAAATAAAACCTAAATTTATTCTTAAAATTAAAAAAATAAAACAATTGACCATATCAATGTTTTTCATATGGAGTAACCTTGACTCTCAGGAGAAATTTGGCTTTTTTTTTCTTGATATTATTTATTGTTACAAATGAAAATAGCTAAAGGCATCCAGTATGTAAAGTTAGCTATTCTACAAATAACAGATCAGCTTTTCTACACCAATCACACACATAAAAGGATCATCTTGTTAGAATATCAAAGATAATTTTTATAAAATCTTGACTTTTATAACTTTATTTGGAAGAGAAAATGTTCCTCAGTAGTGCTAAATAGCTACTGAATATCTATACTTTGATTTTTTTAAATGATAATTTTCTATGATTAAACCTGTCCAACGCTAACTCAAGTTTTAATCTAATGCCCCTGGAGTGCAAAGGTATCTGTGGGTAGCCATCTTGAAGTCCTAGGTAAAATATTTTGCATTTGTAAGCCTTTATAAAAGGTCAAGCCAATATCAGTTGACTGATTATTTTTTAGACAGATTTATTTATTTATTTATTTATTTATTTATTTATTTATTAGTATTATTTTTAATGCCGAATGTCATTTATTGAAGGAGGGAGGAGGTCTTAAATACAGGCTTACAGCACAATGGGAGAACCCCGGAGGGCAGAAGTTCCCTACTGATGTTTTACAATCTCACATCTAAGCTGTTAATGCCCATTATGCAGGATACACAGACAAGGAACTTCCCTTAAGCATTCAGGAGGGTGTAAGCTGGCAGGGAATTAGCATAGTGAGGATATCAAGGTCAAGGTCAGCAAGCAAGTCAACAGTTACCCAAAAATTGGGGCCAGGACCCCTTTCACTAAAAAATGAGCTTCTGACTTAGGTTACGTGGAATGTCAGAAGGTCACCTTACCTGTCATGGAGACACCTGCCCAAGCCATATAGGAGCTCTGTCTTAGGTTGGTGAGCGCCCACCAGACATTACCCATCTCTGAATACTTATTATCATACAGGTTCAATTGTGTGTGAGCTGCAGAGTTAATTGCTGCCAAAGATCTCAAAGTGGCACTGGGCTTGCAATCTGTTTGTTCAACACAGAAAAGACCAACAGAAGTCCTAACCCACCCATAGCCAGTAGGCTAAAGGCAACTGAGCCATTCCCTTCCTTAATGAGCCTTACTACAAATTGGAGTCCTTGTAAGATGGTATCCCAAAAACAAATGGAACTTGAGTTTATAAATTTATAATTTTCAAAGCCAATCAAAATGTATGTAATTATTGAATTAAATTTATCATGTCCAATAGAATGAAAGATTAACTAACTGTGGTAGTTACTTTTGCTGCCAGGGTCTCCACTGTGCTAGCTGTAGTAACCAATTATGAAATGATAATCCCAGAAATAGTAGTAGCGGTGGCCACCACTGCTATAACAGCAACAACAGCAGCAGCAATGTCAAATTCTCTTTTGGAGCATGTGAGCATCCACTGGCATGGATACAACTCTAAGAACACAAACTGCCAAGGCCCATTTTTTTTTTTATCCCAGCACGACTTAAGCTGGCAGCTCTGCAAAAGAACAACTAAGAACCATAAAGAAAAAACAGGCAGCTCACAAGGAGTATTTATTTATTTATTTATTTATTTATTTATTTATTTATTTATTTTCCCTCCCTCCTCTCCTCCCAGTTCCTTCCCCAACTTCCTTCTCCCCTGCCCCCATCCATTTCTCCTTCTTTTCCTTCAGAAAAAGTCAGGCCTCCCATGTATATCAGCTAGCCATATCAAGTCGCAATAAGACTAGGCACCTCCTTCCCTAATAAGGCTGGAATAGGAGGAAGCCCAGTAGGAAGAAATGGTCCCCCAAACAGATAACAGTCAGAGTCAGCCCCAGCTCCCACTATGAGGAGCACCACAAAAGCCAAGATCCACACATGTAACCTATGAGCAGAAGATCTAGTTCAGTGGCATGCAAGTTCTATGATTAGCAGTTCAATCTCTGTGAGCCCCTAGGATCCCAAGTTAGATGATTATGTGGGTTCTCTTGTGGTGTCTTTGACCCCTCTGGCTCCCATAATCCTTCCTCCTCCTCTTCCACCAGATTTCCCAAAGTCCACCTGATGTTTGGCTGTGGGTCTCTGTATCTGTTTCCATCAGTTGCTGGATGAAGCCTCTCTGATGACAATTGGACTAGACGATGATCTGAGTATAGCAGAATATCATTAGCAATTATTTCATTTACTTTTTTTTGCCAGCCATGTTTGGTTCTATCCTAGGTCTTTGGGCTGTCCAGCTTCAGGGTCCTGGTGCTCCAGCCGGTGTCAGGGGAGGTCTCTCCCTCGTGGTATGGGTCTCAAGCTAAACCACTCATTGGTTGGCTACTCCCATAATTTCTGTGTCACCATTACCTCAGCATATCTTGTAGGTGGGGCAAATTATAGGTCAAAGGTTATTTATGTGGCTGGACTAATTTTATAGGAGATTTATGACCTAACAATGACAACGATTAAATTTATTTGAAAACCTTCACCACACTAATGTACTAGTCAAAAGTTATGTTTATTTCAGTGATCTAAACTGTCCTTCCAAGGATTATTTCCTTGCATATTCTCCAGCTTTAACTGGCAAAGAGCATCATTTGTTAAAAAACAACAACAACAACAACTGAAGTTTAAAGATTCTCAACTGATTCATCTTTTATTAATAATGACAAAGTAGAAGTCATTTTGGAGACATGATGATTCAAGATGTCAAATTTTCTACTTTAATTAATACTTCTATTGTTTACACTTGAATATGTTAAATATTCATTTTGATATATGTTGCTTAAGTGTTTGTCATAATATCCTGTAGAGCTGTCAATGTAATTCTCCAAAATTTCCACACTATCTTTTTCTCTTATCTGGGGAAATGTCATTGCTATACATCCAGACAGGCCACAAGAAAAAAAAAAGAAAGAAAAATTTCCACTCCTTTGTTCTTAACTAGAATTATTTCTTATGCTTTGAATTCCCCTCAGCCCCCTTCTGAGTTCCTGCTGCCACCTGCTCAGCTCTGTGCTACAGTCAGTTGCGCTCACTGAACAGCTTCCTGCCTGCTCCCTCAGAGGCTGCTCCTTTGCACTGTGTTCTTTACAGCCCTGCCTGCAGCCATCTTTCACAATTGCAGATCTGACCAGTTCCCCTTCCAGGTAAACACAAGAAATCTGTCTTCCTTGTACATACTGGGTGGTGCTATAGCTCAAGCAAGGTAGTCAAGATCTCATAAATGCCTTCCATGCTCCCTGTCTATTGAGGGCGCTATACTCTTGGGGGTTGGTCTTGGACAGCTCTGGCTGGCCTCTGGTCCTGCATGAGTCCTCTTCTCACTCTGTCTCTGCTTCACTTTAATGACATAGCCTGTTGCTAAAACACTATTCTGTCTTCATAAGGAAGCTGGGCTTTGGGGTTTCTTATTTTCCTTCCTTCTTCCTCCCCCTCCTTTCTTTTCTTCCAGTGCTTGTGTTTGTGTATGCATATTGTGAAGCCGTGGGTAGGTGGTGGAATATGCCTGTCTCTGGGTGTACTTGTGGAAGCCACAGGTCAACCTCAGCTGTCTTCTTACTGCTGATCACTTGATTTTTTTTACACAGGGGCACACATTCAACCTCAAAATTACCCATTTGTTAGAATGATGGGCTAGCAAGTCCCTAGGACCATCTTATCACTAGCTCCCGTCACTGGGACGACAAGATTACAGTGCTATATTCACCTTGTTACAACGTTTCTAGGTCTGTGAACTCAGGTATTTGTTTTTGTATAGTAAATATTTAACCCACCAAGTCATCTCTCCATCCCAGTTTTAGAGTCTTGTCCAATTCTAGAACGCAGAGCACATTACTCTCATATTTTTGCTCTAAAATTATTAGGTACTTGAATATCTTACCTATGCTTTCTACATGCATTAAGTAATTCATGACACATGTGTTTATTTTCAGGAAATAGTTCTAAAAATAATGAACAAAAATGCAAATTAAAATTTTGATCAATTGTGTCAAAATTTTCTCAACTGTGTCTGTGACAAACACTGTGTATTGTCCAGCCTAACTAATGGAAGCCATGAATTCCTGCAAAGGAAGAAGTGAAAATGGTTATTATCAGATCTAAAGAATGAATTTTTGTTTACTAAGTTAATGCTGTTGAAAACATAAGTTAATAAGATTCTAATATAACTTGATAGAATCAAATGAGTCTTCATTTTACACACAGAATAATAGGTTAGCAGTCAGGTTTACTGTTTTAAAACACCTCCAGACTTGGAAATAAGAGATGTAGTATCAATTCTTCATGGTATACTTATACTTCTCTATTATATCTCAAAGATTTCTTATTAAAAAATATCAAAGTAGAAGCTAATGAGATGGCTCAGAGGATAAAATTGACTGTGGTCACATGACTTAATCCCTGGGACCTAAATGGTAGAGGAGGAGAACTTCACTCCCAACAACTGTTCTCTGACCTACAAATACAGGTCATGGCATGCATGTGCAACCCATGGGTACATAAAATAAGTTGTAAGATATAGTAATATATAATCAGTATTCTGAAAACATTACAATCACTGCGGTGTGATCAAGTTATTATCTAAAAGTATATGCATTAGGAGTATCGAAGAGAGTTGCAGAGGGCCAGTGTCTACCATCTTAAGTCATATAAATGAAGAAATAATGCCACCCAAAAGATTTTAAGATATTAAATTTCCTGATTTTGATTTAGAAAATATAGGAGTTGGGAAGATTTGCTATAAATCATGGATTAAAGCAAAGTACTTCAGTGTTTTGTTTTTTTTTAAATCAGCATCAACACTTTCTTGGAGTAAACTTTCACAAGTGAATAATCACTAGTCAATATGTATTAAATGTGTGTATTAAATGCTATATGTTGAATACAATTTAAATAGCTGTTGATTTTTATTTTAGATACAGAGCTAAGATACATTTTAATAAGTTCAAACTTGATGTTTTAAGCAATTATTAGCAATCAGGCAACTCCAATTTAATTTTCATATGTACTTCTCCTGTCTCCTTGTTCATCATCACATATATCTCTATGTGCAATTATCTGGGTTTCCATTTAAAAGGTGAGATTCTGAGTACAAGAAAGTTTCAATAATTATACTCAGGAAATAAAAATAAAGAACAGAAAACAGGTCATCTGATATTTCACTCTAGATTAAGTTTTCTGGTCACAAGAATCTATATCCAGAGCACACTTAACTCTGGCAGTCTAACAAAGTCATAAGTCTGTTGATGAAACAAAATTTAAATACAGAAATCATAGATGCTGTTTGTAGCATATTGCTCTGGGAGGAAGAGGGATTCAAGCCACATAGGTGGCGCATGGCTACATAGGTGGTCACCCAGCACCAGGGTGGCCCATATAGGTGGATTGTTCCAAGCATGAGGCCAGCCTGAGTTAACCTTGTGAGTACTAGACCAGCTAGGGCTACTTTGAGAGAGAGCCTGTAAAAGTATCGAAATGAAGAAGAGACATCAGAATATGTTGGAATTCATTTGGGGGCAAAAGTGTTTGGAAAACCAAACACAAA
This sequence comes from Peromyscus eremicus, assembly GCF_949786415.1. Taxonomy (NCBI): domain Eukaryota; kingdom Metazoa; phylum Chordata; class Mammalia; order Rodentia; family Cricetidae; genus Peromyscus; species Peromyscus eremicus. The sequence goes on from NC_081435.1 coordinate 39,664,612, forward strand.
GCATTATCACTTTATTCAATGATGGACTCATTTAGTTATGGATATGGTATCAGCACGTTAGTGGTGCAATTGACTTCCACTATAGTCCAAGTGCTGTGACAATGGATTACGTTGTGTAAGATTCCAGCAAATGTGAGAATACAGATGTCTACAATTACTGCAAGTGTAATAACTCAAAGTCTGCTCACCTTGCGTTACTCAGCTGACTTATATGTCTAGTCTGTTTTGTTAGGCAGTATAGGCATAAATTCTCTAGTTCCCCAGCCATGGCAAGATTGAAGGAAGTGTGACCCTCACAGGTTAAGTGTAAATGATCCTACACTGTCCTGAGTAAACCTGTAGCAGCACATCTCATGTTCCCAGTGGAGAGCAGCTAGTTTACAAGCTTTGTATTTCTTTTCACAGGAGCTTTTCCAAGAAGTCTGCTAGTGTAGAAGCAGATCTCTTTACTACCCATAAATTCACATCATTCCAAAATGTGTGCAGAAGAAGCAATGGGTCTTGGGAGAAGAAAAGTAAAATGAAATACAGTGTATTTTATTTTTTGACTGTATTCTAATCCTTTTCAATGTTATGTATTTTCAAAATGAATGGGGCCTTGATAGGACATCTGAAAAAGACAAATAGATTGGTTTTTTTCTTAATCTTTCAGCTTCAGAGACCTTATTAATACAAGAAACCCCATGATTGCTTTAGAGACTAATGTAGATTTATTTAGCAGGTAATCATTGCTAGAATAATTGTAGTTGACTTCTGATCTTACCTCTGCTGAGGAAGGGAGACAAGGAATTTGACTATACTATGATAATGAGTTGACAACCCATGAAATCCAGATTTCTATTTTCCCAAGGCATCTTTCCATACCTTCTACCTTTTATTTGAAAGCCAGAGGGGAGGGATAGCTTACATACAAATGAAAGCAAGCAACATTTAATTTTTTTTTATCTAACATAGTTAATGATTGAAAAACATGAGTGGACATTAGATTATTGTTATCACGTGTGTCATGTAATAATTATAAAGGAAAATGAGTGAATTCGGACATAAATGATAAGGCAAGGAGAGGGAAGTATGATTAGAATTTTAACTTTGTTTTGATTAAAGGTACTCTCTGTAAGAAAATAATACCATTCTTTTGGCATGCCACACTTAATTCCAAGGGAATTTAGTTTAATACACGCATGCTAACATTAGACTTACCAGGATTTAATTCAGCTTCACAGTGTTTTGCCAAAAGGAAAAATGTTCAGCCATCCATTTCAAAGAGCTAATCAGGTTGCAACTGTTTCTCTAAGAAACACATGACAGAATAAAATGGATATAAAATAGTGGGACAGAAATATAGGATTTACAAAAAAAAATGTTTGTCGCTTTTGGGGAAAAAAATTACAGCGTGAGTGAAATTCTTGTTTCATCTGTGCTAACAAAAACACTCAAGAAGCAACGTTTTCTCAGATTAAAAAGGAAACACAAACATGTGCCCTCTGAAACCCATGAAGAAGTTAGAGGAAATGCTCACATTTTTATAGTCAGCTCCCTCACTTTCTCTGATGATGAAGTAAGTATTCTCATTTAGTGTCTTTTCTGTGCTCATGGGGGAAATTATTTTAGAACATTTAGGTGATGGACTTTCATCCAGTTCCTCAAGCCTTTTCCACACAGTGTTCTGTAAATGTATCAAGGAGTGGAAAGTATTTATTATTGATTGCAAGGATAAAGAACATGCCAATGATGTTTAAAGCCATCAGAAGAAAGACGCCACCACGCACTAACCCTGGCTCTGCTTATTCTTTTGGCAGACCTGCTATTGTGGCCTGGAGGACTCATACACAAGAGTCACAACAGCTCCTGGGAGGGCAGTAGGGTGCCTGGGACATTGTATAAGGATCAAGTTCTAAGGGAGCTTCAATAGAGAATTATCTGTTGAAACTACACTTATTCAGTGTTTCCTTTTCGGAAAGAAATACAGGAACACAGCAAACGTGTTTTTACCTACGTTCTCAATTTCTTTCTACAGAACTGTACATAAGCCAAACGCAAAAATATCCCATGTACTCCATAGAAAGAACATTAAGCAATAGAAATTTTCATTTACTCATCAGAAGTCATTAGAATATTTAATAGTTATTACCCATAACAGGAAACAATAATTATTTCCAGAAATTATCTTTCAAAGTAACATTTCTTACCAGGAGATTAAAAGGGAAGAGAAAAAGATGTTTTTTATAAATATCTACTCTCTTTTATGGGCAAAATTGCCTGTGATATTTAATCATAACATTTATGAATAACTTTGCAAGTGTCTTACAAAGTATCCCTAGATAGGTCAGAGATAGTCTAAGAGATTTTGTTTGTTTGTTTTTAAAATGTAATTCTTGAGAGCAACTCCAGAGACCAAGAAATACTCTGTTGTTGAGTGATCTCCAGTCCTTAGACATGTTTTTAAAAAATGATTGACAATGGGTGAAAAAAAGAGCTCACAGTTAAATCACATGCATCTTGTGCAAAGGAGATGAGTTTGGATCCTAGCACCCGGGTCTGATGGCACGTAACTGCCTATAACTCCAGTTCCAAGATGATAGCTGTTCTTCATGGGCACCTGTACACACACGCATATAATTTTTAAAAGAAACAAAACATTAGACACATAGAAAAATTGAAAAAGAAGTTATTAATGTATTAAGAAGTTATTATAGAATAATAAACTTGCTATCATAAGTGGCAACTTTTACAAAACACAATTTCTCACTATATTACAAACATGTCACCACACTAATTTCATCTAAATTAAATCTACTGTCACAATAACTGATAAACATTTATTTTTTTCAAACTGATTTTTCTTTCTAGAGGACATATTTCAGAAGAGTGAAAATATTTTTCCTTGGCCTTCTCATAAGCTCAGGGCTCAGACTTCTATAACAAATAGAATAACAAGAAAAAAGTGTATACATGCACTTGATCTCTGTGACACAGATGGATACATAAGGTAATGAAGACTTAGAGAAGTGAGTCCAACTCCACATTTACACAGATTGAAGAAGTGGGTACCACTGTGATATGAACAGTAAAACAATATGATACAATGTGGATAAATCTGTAGAGAGACTCAGGATCTTTTTGCTCAGAGTCCTCTGTGTGGTCCCCTGCCTTTGGAGATCAATGTCTTTTCCCCCTGGTCCATCAGGACACTGCTCACAGGAAACAGTTCTGAACTGACATAGCAGAGGAGACATTGAAGAGGAGATTGGTGCCAAGAGAGACCTTTCTACTGCTGTGATCTCAAATATTTTCACATTAAAATGCTCAATACGCCAAGATTCCATGATTCAGGAGAGCTATCGTATTCCAAACTCCAGTAATACACATATGTTTAAAAGAAACTGTTTCAGTTACTAATAAAAGCAACATAATATTTTCCATAGATTACACAACTTCTATACCTTCCTTTATAGTTTATACCTATATCTAATCTTCTCAAGAGATTTTGCTAATGCTTTTATGTTTTTCAGATATTTAAATGTCAGAGATAACTCTATATTTTATACTTTGTAAGATAGATGATACTTTAAATTATGAATTTTTCATGCATGATCATTTTAACTTTACTTATGAAATGAGTGAAAATAATGATTTGGTATATAATATGTTGAGAAGTCCTTATCCCTCTCATGTATTTTGTTTTCTATGGGTCAGGTTTGAAGGAAAACCATAAAGAATAATAATAAGCTATACAAGGGATTTGATGTTACTTTTGATTTCAAAGCAAAGACTTGAAGTGGGAAAGATAAAATAATCCACTTGGCTACACTTGCAAGGTCAGTTCACTCGCAACCACACAGACATGTGACCACTGTCTCAGAGGCTTGTGTCCTTCAAAGCATGTTTTGCTTTGCCCCCGGCATTTATATGCTGTCTCAACGTGTTGAAAATTTTCCTCTTTGAATTTCTGTTTCACGTGAAGATGGCTGGGACAATTGGGAGGGTAGTGAGAGAAGTATGCCTCCCCCGGGCATGATTCCAATTCTCCTACTTCCCTTACAGAGTCCTGGGCTTGCCCATTCCCCACACCCTTACCAGAATTTATTTTGTGTTATTTTGTTAATCTTAACTATTCTGACTGGGTGAGATGAAATCTCAAAGTAGTTTGAATTTCCTTTACCTAATGGCTAAGGCTGATGAACACTTTTTGAGAAATTATCTGTTTTAAACAGTGTTCTTACTTCTCATTTTCCCTAGCATTTCCAAATTATGTGATTTCTTCTGTTATTTGGAAATAATGTTCTTTTTAATTTTTTTAATATTTTCCCTTTTATTGAAAATAGATTTATCTCCACATATTATATCCTGATTATGGTTTCTCCTCTCTCCACTCCTCTCAGATCCTATCCACTTTCCCTTCCATCTGAATCCATTCTTTTTCTGTCTCTAATGAGAAAATAAACAGGCAGGGGCTGGAGAGATGGTTCAGTGGTTAAGAGCATGGCTTCAAATACCCACTGGTTCTCACTCTCAGGAATTCCTTAAAAACACTAAACTAGAATCCATAATATATACACAAAGGACCTATAGAGTGAAAAGAGAGAAACATATATATATATATAATACATTTTATATATTATATATGTAATTATATATATATATATATATATATATTATTATGTATAATAAAAACCCTGACAAGATATAATGAGACAAGGAACCTCCAAAGATGCCATTGAGTCCATTTCCTATTCCCCATCTACTCTTCTGGGCATGCACTTTACCCTTATAAGCAGTTGGTTTCCCCAGTGAGACTCCTTTGGAGAAAACTCAATTTTCATTTGCAAGTGATTATCAAGTAGAGATAGCACCTGGGTTAAGGATAGGACCATGTGTTCACTTCTTTTAGCTCTAGGATCCCATCAGATGCAGACCCATGCAAGCCCTGAGTATGCTGCCTCAGTCTCTATGAGTTCATATTGCATTGATGGTGGTTACTTAGAAGGCCTTGTATTCTTTCTGTCCTCCATCCACTCTGGCTCTTACATTCTTTTGTCTTGCACAGGGTTTCCTGAGCCTTGTGGTGAAGGGGTATTTTGGAGACATCCCATTCAGGGCTGAGTGTTTTAAGGTCTCTTGGCTATCTAGTCTCAGGTTTCTGGTTACCTAAGCAGTGTTAGGAATTGGTTCCATCTCCTGAAGTTACCTTAAGTCAAATCAGATATTGTTTGGTTCCTCCTACAAGCTTTGTGCCATGATTGTGCTAGCATATCTTGTAGGCAGGACACCAATGTGGACCAAAATATTTGTGGTTGGGTTGGTGCTTACATTTCTCCTTTGGTAGCATACATAATACCTCCTGTACCACAGTACCCAATGCTAGAACATGGGACTGAAAGCACCATGTTCTCAAATCCTGCTGTCTGTGTACTAACTCTAAGAAAAGAAGAAATTAAGGATCATGAAATTTCAGGATCTTATACAGTTTTTTTTTTCCTTCAGAAAATGACCATCTAACCTTAATGCCTTAAACATCTCTTTAAACATATTTTGTCACTTATTAAATACACTCAATACATCAAACACTAACTCAGAATTCATTAGATTGACTTGCTAATGGATGAGGCATACTAAGGGAGCAAGAAAGTAAAGTGGCCATCAGAGCACCACATGTTATTTAAATGACACTGTTAATTCATAAGGAGAAATCGTTTGTGTCAACTAAGAACATGGTGCTAGAATTAGCAATATAATTTTGTTCAATTTAAAGTAAACATTTTAAGGTGTTTTTCTCATATTCCTGGTTTGTGAAGCATGAAATGAAATGCTTTTTCTAAAGCAATTACTTAATAGAAACGAAATATTACAAAGGAGACCATTCTCCATGATTTTCCTAATTTAAGGTGCTTGAGATACAATATGTAATATATACCCACATAATACCCAAAGCAAACTTAATTTGGGACAGAACAAGAGAGGTACAAGAACAAAATATAGAACATAACAAATATGTCAAGGGCAATGGCCTCTAATGTATAAAAATTGTACCCGAATCCTTTTATTTCTTTACCTAAAATGCCCACCATATGCTTTTTTTGTTTACAAACTGGTGATATATTCCACAGCTTTAACTATAAGATTAAACATTTTTATCATAGAAAGATTTGGGGTGGGGTAGGAATCAAGGAGGTTCTGTCCAATTTCCATGGTCAAGGGGTTTACATATCTTTACTAATTCTTCCTAAAGGGTTATATTGAGGCAATCCTTCAAACTTCTCTCTCCTATCAAACTTTCTTATTTCAATCAAGGTGAAATAATAGAGTAGAATCAGTGGCACCATCCTGCAGTACACTAATGTTATAGTTGTACAGCTGTTCTATGCTCCCCCTTTGTACCTAACATTATAAACTTGCACCAAAGAGTAGTTGGACTACACAAATGGACTCCATGAACTTAAAAAGTACAGAAATAAGACGAATAAAAATTCAGAATTTTGTGACTAGAGAAGTAAAGGGTTGGATCTAGGAGGAGTTAGGGAGTGAATTTGATCAAAACATTTATGAAATTTTATAGACTTAATAAAATAAATGATTAAAATAACAATAATTAAAATTAAAATCAGAGAATAACCCTAGTATGAATATAGATAAAACATTTTATAAAAATTTAAAATCACCAAAATTGTTTCAAGAAACATTTGAACCAGTATATTAATAATTAAATAGAATTAGTTAAACTTTTCCACTAACTGAAATGAGGCATGAGATGATTCTATAAGACTTTTAAAATTATTTATACTATTTCACACTGTATTAGAGACATTAAACAATAATATAAGACAAGAGTAAAATGTTCTATTTTCTGAAAAATGAGACAATTTTCAACATCCATAAACAATATTATTATTAATGATCTAAAAATTAACAAAAATTTTAGAAGTAATAATAAAAAAGTGCAATGGCTATGTATTACAATAATTAGAAATTCAGTAGAAATTTCATAATAACAATAAAAATTTACAAAATACCTTTTAAATGTCCAAATTGCAGTGAAAGCTATAAATAAGGAATAAATATGAGAGGGCATTTTATTAATATCTATCCAGAAAGTAGATATTACTGAAAGTAGATGCAACTGAAAAAAGAGGTCTAAATAAAAAATTACTGTCTCTGATATGATTAATTTTATATAGTTGCTAATTATTGCCTGATTCAGTAGTTTCTGTACATTCACTCTATATAATTTTTAAATTTTTCTACCTCAACCTGAAGTACATATTGCGAATTAAATGTATTATTAGAGTAGGGCATGCTTCTGAGGATGTGAGAGAATGGCCACATAAGAGTAGGCTAGGAAACAATGGATACAATGAAGAAAACTTGTAAACTTTTGTAATCCTTTCATTTATATATTCAGCAAAATAAAGACCAATCATTCAGTGATATTAAAACCATATCATCTGTTTGTGAAAATACTTAGATTCTTAGTGAATATAATAAAAATAGGTTCTCAAGGAGTCAAACCAAGGATTGACAAATATTTTCTGCATAGGTACAGAGAATTAATATTTCAGTTTTTTTAGTCTTTGCTTATGCTTGTTTATTTATATATTAATATCCTTTATTTCTGTCCTAACTATTCATTTGTGCAGTTTTAAGGCCACATGAAGTAGATGGGAATCATAGACTTGTAAATTGTAAGTCAGAGCTGGATTTAATCTCTCTTGGTCACAATTTCCATACATGGGAAACTGAAGAAACAGGTTTTATAAGTTATTGGAACTGATGACCAAGTGTCCAGTGCTTAAGTCTGTTTAGGATGTAATCAGAATCTCACGTTTTTGTTTAATTTCCCACAGTTAGCATAATCTCTAGCTCATAGTAGGCACTTTGTTTTTGCTGTATTGAATTTAGGGACAATTTCTTGCTTTAGTTATTTTAACAATTCTAGAGAGAAGACGACATTTCTTTTAAGGGTAAAAGACCTTGGTGTTTTTATCCTTACACTAGGGGAGCAGATATATAATATATTGAACTACGGTTAAATATATTTTAGGTTACAAACACATACATTGTGTGTTTATATAAAATATTTATCAGCTTCAAAATCTATTTTATAAAATATAATACGATAATTTTTTAATAATTTCAAATATATATATATATATTAGAGAAGAAAAATATAGAAGCCATGCCAAAGTCCAGAAAATCTTAAATTGTGAAGCATTTCTGCTTAGACAAATTCTTCGTGTGTTTTACTTTCTTATTTAGTATTCTTGCTGTCTTGGACTTCTTTAAATTGTGCTGCACTTACTGCATGAAAGTACTCCCAGCCATTTAAAGTACTACTTACATAATTTAATTAATTTAATATCTAATGACCCAAAGCCTCAATTATATAATGCAGTTCATATTTTATGTCTTATATTTGGGTCTGGAAAAATTTGCAAGAATGAGAAGTCCTTGAAAAACTCGAACCTATTTCATCTGAAAAGTGAATAATATCTTAATTGTTTTTAAGCAAAACGTATCTGAGAACAATACAGCGCTTAACCCACTGATTCCAAGATTGGGTCAAAAAGCATGCCCATGTGGGTACCTTAGTTCACATTTGTCTATAACAGCTTTTGATGTATGCATTATTTCAGGGCTTAGCAAATTTATTTTACATGTCATCATTTAACATGTCAACAGGTATCAATACATCCGTCCATAATTGAAGGCAATATCCAAATAGAAGTACATACTGAAGATTTAAAAAATTGTATATCTTAAAATTTATAATAATGGATGTTTATGACATAAAAAATTAAAAAATTAAACATCAAAACTGTTTGGAGCTTTTCTACAGTGGGGCATATGCTTGAGCTTGACATTAATGAACTGAACATGGCAGCACAGTGCCTAGTACCACCAAGCCAGCAGTGTGGATATCTAACTCTAGAACTTGAGGCAACAGTAATGTGTCCATTAATAGCCCATTTTAGAGTTCAATCAGCAAATGCAAAATGTGGGCTTGATGGTTTGGATTTTTATTTTGTTTTATTGCTTTCAGTTTGTGACATGTGAAAACTGAAAAGCACACATCAACTTCCATGAGCTACCTCCCCAAATAGTAGAAATATGAAAGTCTTAGAACCACGTTGGCTCTTCCCTTCAGTAGGTGGCCACTGAATGAAATAACTCTTAAGTTCGTGAAAAATAGTAGACTAATTCTGCCTTCCTCACTCTGTCATCAAGAAAAACCTGCATCTGTAGCGATTTCTTACAGCCTTTAGCTGGAGTCTTGACATTTCTTTGGATAAATACATGTACTATGTCCCCTCTCTCCTCCGTCTCTTCAATCTTGCCATAGTCTTCCCAGCCACTCTCTCCTTAAAGATTCTTCAACATGTCCTATTCCTGCTGCCATATTTTTTTAAGGGCAGCCTGAGCTCTGCTAACTCTCCAAGCATGTTTTTCTTTTCTTCTTTAAATTCTGTATCATGTAAGACTTAGTGCATTGTTTCTGTAAAATACAAGATGCACCGAGCATCACCTTCCTTCTGTGCCTTGAGCCTTACTGTTTAGTTTGTATCAAATATATTTTCCAACTACTAGCAGTTTATCATTTTTGTAAATTTTGACCAATCCCTCAAATCTCAGTTCAGAGGCCTTTCGCTGGCTCACTGTTCCCACTTTTACCTTTCATTTCACATTGTGGCACAAATCTTACTGAGAGTCTTTTTACCTTCAAGTCATTATCTTCATGGGGGTGGTGTGCATCAAAGATTCTTTTGCCATATTCAGGGTTCCTAAATCAGTATCTGGTATGCGGTGGATGGAAATAAATATTTTGAATGAATGAACAAATGAAGAACAGATTGACTACACTATTTAAGTAGTAAATAATAAGTAACTCTAAAAGGTTTTAAATTCTCCTAAATTATAGACCCATGAAAATACAGTGGGTCATTTAATTTACTTTTCTTTTCAAAATACACGAATTGTATACCCATATATTTAGAGAAACTCAACTTTGAGCATGTTCATATGACTTTAATTTTACAGAAAAACAAAGTATTAATTATTGTGAAACTGTTATGTATTTTTAACAGCTAATGCTGGTTCTCTTTGCATACATAGAAGCTCAAATTCCCAGATGATTAAAAATGGATAGATTCCCATGATATTCAAGAGTGTTCTCCTCTCCCAGACAGATGTACTCTTGTTTTCTGAAGCAGCTCTGTGATTAAACTGTCTTCCTCATGCCTTCTGTTCTCTGAATAGGAAATCTTTAATGAGGAGCCTGAAAAAAGATGCAATACATTGTCAAACCATATTTGTTGATTTTTGAAATTGAATCTCCATGTTGGTAGAAAAGGTTATTTGGGCTTTTTCTTTTTCTTTTTATGGATTTAAAATTCAAAGGCACTGTTCTAAGAGTAGAATAATATCAATAAATTATTAATATCAAGGAATTATCAATCACAAATATCTTGCTACAGAAGGGCAAATAATTCCATCTTTTGTTTGTGTGTATACACTGGAGTACTGAATACACTCTAGAGTTACCCTCCTTTCCAATGAAATGGTTTAAAGCAAGGGGTTCTCAGATGGGTTCAGAGGATCTAAAATACACTTGATTGGGTGGTATCTTACTTTTCTGTTGCTGTGGCCATTACCAAGAAAACCTGTAAAAGACAGAGTATATTGGGGGTTTACAGTTTCAGAGAGTGAGCCCATGATCATCATGGTGTGTAGCATAGTAACAGATAGGCAGACATCTTGCTGGAGCAGGAGCTAAAAGCTTACATACTGATCCAGAATATAAAGCAGAGGGAGCTACCTGGGAATGATGTCAGGTTTTGAAACCTCAAAGGCTCACTCCCAATGACACATCTTCTTGAACAAGACCACACCTCCTAATCATTCCCAAACAGTTCCACTAATTGGGGACCAAGTATTCAAATATATGAGCCTATGGGGGTCCAATCTCATTCAAACCACTCCTGGTGGGAAGTGAGGTGGGAAGGGTCTGGAAGGAGTTAGTGAGAGGGGATAGGCACATTATATGAAGTTTTCCATGAATAAATAAAAACATTATTTTTAAAATTAATCTTGAAAATATTACTAAAATCATTGAGTCAATCACATCACAATTTTAACACTTTTTTCTGGACCTAATGGTGTGAGTATTCTCTACTATGTCATTACTGTGAGAGAAGACCACAGACTCTTCCACATCAAGTAATGTTAAATGCTCTGGAAATTGAGAATTATGGTCATGCTTCACTTACTTTGCTTCCCTATAAACATATTCATCAATTAAAAATATGGATATAAACTCTTTAAAAATGCTTGTTTTTAAGTACTGTAGATACCTGTGAAGAAAAACAAAGCTAGTTCTTAAGCAGTTCTGCTTCACAGAACAGATGATATACTTTGGCCTATCTGATGCCATTTTTAAAATACATAGATTACAATGAAATGCTACATTATTTTATATCACTAAGAGTTTAAAAAGTACAACTTTGCTCACTGTTCAAAATAAAATATCAGCATTAATGGAAAGTTATTTTTAAATATTTCAAGGCAATATACTTAAAAAGTTTGTCTTAAGTGCCTGAAGAGACTGTGAAACATCTATAAATGGGTACAGTTACATGAAGTTAAAAAAATAATAGGAATAAGAAATCTTTTGCTTGAAAAATAAGCATTATGGTATTAAGACTTGATAATTAAGTTATGAAAATGCTTTTGTACAATAATTTTAATGTATGTAATATTTAAACAAATGATTTACAATTCAAAGAATTTAAAATTATATATTAAATTGATTAATATTTCTAATTCCTAATGCATTTATAATGTGTTTTTATTAAATTATACTTACTGTTGAACTGATTTTGTAATGATTACATGTCTTTTGTTTTCTTCTTTCTAACAGCTTTATCAGGTTGGAAGGAATACCTTTATTTAGAGGCATGTGGATTCATTTTTCTTACTCCAAATTGATCCTTGACCTTTTGAGGCCATATCTAATTTCAATGTAACCAGGATCTTGACCCTGTCAGAGAAGCTAACCCTTCCTTTGGAGCACAAATGACCAATGAGATGATCTCCATAAAATCATCTGCCTCTAGCCTGACAGCCATGCACAGAGCCCGTGGGGGCAGAAAATGCCACAGCCTTAAAATACCTTCACTCACAAATTACCAAGAAGATACAACACACAGATGAAAAGGACTAAGTTTTTTAAAAGCCAACAGGTAAACAAAATCAAACAATCTTATTTCACAATGGAAAATCAATATTTCCGGATATCAGCCTACCCAGAAGAAAATACAATTCATCAATGAAGTTATTCAATTGTACAACAACTTATCATTTTAAAAAGTGGAAATTTAGGGACAGGAGGTATCTCAAGTCAGAATTACTCCTCATTCCAACAAATGTAGACAAAACCAAAACTGAACCAGCCAGAACACTGCATGAATAGAATTAGGAGAGATGTTGCTGTTTGCAGAGACGGACATGTCCACAGTCTGTCTACCATCAAAGCCATAATGGGTAGCAGCACTGGCACCAATTGCTTGACAAATCCCAGTATTACATCTGCCACCTCATATCGGTTGAAAGAGGAAGTCGGTTTGCACTGATTACTTCTCCATGCACTTGTGATATTTGCACAGTTGCTTCCATTCAGGGTAATGAAGTGTTTTGTTATTTGCACAGATGATCCCACCAGTTTTGAGACCACACGAAGCAGTTTCTTGCAGGCATCCAAAAAGGATTACTTGAGAATTCTCAAGATAATGAGTTCTTTTTTTCTGGTTAACAAAAACTTGGTTACTTACTTAAAGAAATAAATTTATTTCTGAACCAAACTGTAGAATTATAAATAAAACATCACTGTGGTCAAATGAATGAGAATGAGATCAAAAGAATTTTTTTTTAATATCATTAATATTAAGAAGTTGAACACAGTCAACTGCATACTAAACAGTAATGCTTAATTCTATTTGTTCTGTTAATTCAAAAAGTCATTTGTAATTTGTATTTAACATATAACGATTTTGTAGTCATTTCTCTCTATGTTTCCTGGGAAAATGTATCAGACAAACAAACAGCATTTTTTTTCAGTTTATTTTTCTAAATAAATGTGTTGTTTGTAGAAGCTGTGGTTGTTTATTTAATTTAGTTTTTGTTACCTGGAAGTTCCTCCTTTTGTTCGACTAAGAGGTTTTTTTTCATAATTTAGAATTAAAGATAGGCTGAGATTTCAAGTCAGTTTATAATACAAAATTATGCTCTGTTTTCTAAAACCCAAGAAGATGATACATTTTTGCACATTCTCTTTCTTGTAAAGGGCTATTTAATGTCATTGTAATGATATCAAGAATTACTATTGATACAACAATGTTTCTGGAAAATAAAGTTCAGACTTTATAAAAGGAAAGATTTTTTTCTTGTCCTCTTCATGGAGAATAAAATTAAATTTAAACACTTAGGTCATTAATCATAACTAATGAGCCCTCATTATCACCCCCTTCAGAGGTCTGTTTACAACATCCATAATTATACTTAGAATTGACTAGGCAATCAGACTTGAGGAAATGTGGACCTCTCAATCAAAAAGGTTTATTGAATGCTCACAAAATGCTTATCCACACTTATGGGTTCGAGACTGATCAGTGTTGGTGAATGCTGCTACCAGCAGTAAGCAGTGTGATGTGATATTCAAACATATTATTTTTAACAATTAAAAGAATGATTCTTGAATTTATTCTTAAACTTTAATTTGATGCCAAAGTCCTGTTTTATTGTTCTGCACACAAAAACTGGCTGATTTTCTATGACCTATCTTGGTACTTTCAGTATCCTGTAACATAATAAAAAAAATTGTTTGCAATGCAGCATTTGAACTCCTAAAAATTAAGAAATCATACCTGAAAAATAATACATCTGGAAGTCAAATTGCCATTCCTGTGGATTTTTAAACACAAATGTATGAGTGTCTGGATTCATTCATATTCTTTAAAATCTCAGTGATTGCTTCAAACTGCAAATTATTTAAAATTATGTACAGGAAGTTAGCTTTCCCCATCTAACAGTAAATTTCATCAATAATGAATAGTTGAGATCATAGCTCTTCGTTTTGTAAACATGCTCTGCCATTAGCAGCACTGTGTATAATGCACTCTCTAGAAACTCTTAAAAGATTTGCAAAGATATGAAATGATCATCTTGCTCTTCAACAGAGCTATTCTTGTAGGAGTTTGTAATGTAAGTTAGAGTGAGGTAGAATGCGGGTGGCCAAACCAGGGAGTAAATGTCTAAAATGCTTTCTTTTGGTTTCTCTTTGAATATTTTACTTATTTTCTAGTTTATTTTACTCATCTATCAATATCTCTCTCTTCTTATTAAAATTTCCTTCACTGTTTAATTCATAATTCTGTATGTCGTTTATGAAATCTATGATGCCATTCTCGGTGTTCACTTAGAAGTATTGATAATAGATTCTTTTCAAGTCAAAATGGACCAAATAGGTAATACTCACTTATTCTTCATTCAGCCTTGCTTTTAGAGATAAGCACATAGAACAAAATTCCCAAGGATGCTGCCCCAAATCCAGCTCTTTGTGGAAGACAATTTCTTCATTTACTGGGTGCTCATTATGTACTGTATTTAGGCATAAGAACAAGAAGATGAGGAGAAAACACAAAAACCCTATTTTGAGAGAATTGAAAATGTTGGTGAGAATTACATCAAACCTTAAACACACTAGTTAACAAAAAAAAATTAAAATTGTGTAAAGTTCCATGATGGAAGTCTATGTTATGCAAGAACAATATATCTAGTAAGAGAAGTGAGTACTGAGTTGAGATGTGAAGATTGACTGATTGAAGGTAAAACACAAACAATCAGGCACTCAGTAGAGTAAGGAGCAAGAACATAGTGGTCAGAAGACCTGAAATGGGCTAAATACAGTGGAGCGCAGGGAATAGCAAACAGCACAAAGAAAACTAGTTAGTGGGGAGCCAGTCTCTACCTACCTATATCCTCAGTAAAAACAGAACAAAGCATACTATATAAAGACCACGGAGACTAGTACAGATATCCATAAACAATAGCAAGTTGCTGAAACAACAAATGTAAGCAATTTCACCCCTCAGACAAAGAAGACAAATTCCCCTCCCACTAGCTTCCCACCCACATGCACAAAGGCTTTACTGGATTCTCAAAGCAAGTAGAGATGGAAGTTATCCAGCAGGAGGTAAAAGATACCTGAATGAATGAATGAGGCACAAATAAGGGGACTCGAAAGGAGGCTGGGGAGCTTTTTCAGCTAAGCATTAGAAATGACATTGGGAATGTTTTATTCCTTCAATTACTAATGAAGATAGGAAAACTCATTCAGTAGACATGGATCATAGAGACACAAAAATCTACAGGTCGACAAATGATAAACATGTAGAAAAACATGTAAAGCAAATCTGTCTTGATCTATGTTTGCCTAAGGGAATAAAAAAAAAGCTGGTACAAGTCTGTTTAGCTCTGGCATAAAATGTATAAGATTATTAGGAACTGAGCTCCCACCAAGTCTCTGCTCTGATATTCTTAAAATATGAACTCTTAAAAAATTTTCTTCATTATACAAAACACTTTCTGGAACCCGATATCCTATATATATGCCCCAAGTCATAGGATGGAAAGAGAGTTTATTCTTTCTTCTTAATGAATCTATGTAAAATATTCAGATAATACTTTGATGTACTGTCGTCATTCAAACTAGTTGGGCTGGAATTAGGGGTACCAGAGAATAGCCTTTGGGAACTGAGATGTGATACAATAGTAGAACACTTGCCTAGCAACTGTATTCAATATTTGACATGGAAAACAATAGGCCTTTGGACACAGAAATACAATGGATAAACTTCACGTTCTGAGTACCAAGGAAGTTATAATGAAGGATGGCATATACAACAATCCAAGTTTCTATATCCCAATGATACTGTGGCAGCCATTTATCATGATCAGAGGTATATGCAGGACTTTGGACATTAAATTATAAGGGAAAACATGAGGAATAAATGTTTCAACTTTTTTTTAAGAGGAAAATAATGTAGTCAGATAGTGTGCATGATAAATCTTGGTAGATTCTTTGGGCTCAGCTTATTCCACCCTGTGGACATACAGCTGAGTGTGAGGAGATGGAGGCATCTTTGTGGCTCCTGTTGTGAACAGTGGCTATGATTCTCACCGCACAGGCCAGTGTACCTTAGAGACTACCGAAAGCATTGTCGAGGGGGACTGTTTATGGTCTTTCAACTCCAACACTATGATATTCTCACAATCTCAGCAAATGCAAGAGATTAGTAAATGACTTGTACACACTTTAGTAAACTGTTTTCATCAATTGTGATTTCTTTCACTGTTTTATTATTTTGTATTTTTAATGAATTTCTTGATACAGGGTCTCATTGTGTAAGCCTGGATGGTCTGGAACCCCCTATACAAAACAAGCTGACCTCAAACTCCAAGAGATCCATCTGTCTCTGTCCTCTTTGTTCTGGGAATAGAGATATTGCCACTACGCTCAACATTATCAACTGTGTTTTGTATAAAAATGAGAGAGAGAGTCATCCCAAACTGTCTAAGCTTTCTTTTCTATCAATAGACACTTAAAGTGGAGGACAGACTTTGTACTTATTCTCCAGATGCCTCAGTCACATGGACTGGGTACCACTAACAAGAGGCTTGTGGGATGGCAAAGAGATACAGGCATTCCAGAGGCTTTGACTGAAGAACTGAATACCACACAAAATTTAAGGAAAATAGTTAGCTAGGCATGGGGTGGGGAGGTTAAAGCTGGCTCTCCAGTGATCAGTCACTCTAACCAACTAGTGACCATTAGGACAGTGAGAGACCCTGCGCATCGAAGACACACAATAAGGACTTCTGTCCTCCACCTGTTCACAATAGGGAATGGCACCTTCTCTCTCTCTCTCTCTCTCTCTCTCTCTCTCTCTCTCTCTCTCTGTCTTTCTCTGTATGTGTGTAGGTGAAAGAGAGTGTGTGCTCACACACATGCATACAACACACACACACACACACACACACACACACACACACACACACACGCAAATGGAGATTCGTGGGATTCCACAAAATGTTCTCTAGAATGACATGCATATTTCTAACTATGATTTCTTTAGTGCTGTGCCAATTGCAGGTGCCCATATTCAAATCTAAATGAATTTGAAGTTATCCGAGATTTGGAGATGAGAAGTCATAGTGATAGCCTGCAATGTGCTCTGTCTAAAGAAGGAAGTCCAAAGAATCCAAGACACTGTCTCACCACATAACACAAAGGTATCCTTGAAAGCATAGCCCATTGTTAGGGTCAAAACACGCTTCTAAAGCATGAGAACACATACTGTGAAGCTCCACTTCAAAGGATCCTGGTTCTGTATAACATGTGTAGTAAGATGTTTAAGCATTTCAGAAACATTTGTTTTTATGTATTCCAATGTGCAAATTAAAACCACAATTTGCTGTCAAACAGAACAAGCTACACAACTGTCTTTCCCCTGAGAGTGGGAAGACGATCCATCCCTGGTGCATGAGCTGGCTTCTTGGAGCCCAGTGCCTATGGTGGGACACTTTGTAGAGCCTTGATTCAGGGGAAGGGGCTTGGACCTGCCTCAGCTGAATGTTCTAGGCCTTGCTGACTCCCCATGGGAGGCCATACTTTTTTGGAGGAGGGGATAGGGATGAGTTTGGGGGAAGTGGGAGGAGGGGTAAGGAGGAGGTCTGTGGTTGGTATGTGGAATGAATAAAAAAAAATTTTTAATAAAAAAAAATCCAAGAAAAAAAAAGCAATTTGCTGATGTGGCATATTTTTCTAACTAATTTTTGTTTTTGTAGCTGGATGCAAAGAAAATATAAACTTCTGAAACTGCAAAGGTAAATAACAATATTAACAATACTTCAACGTCACTTCCTTTAGCACAGTGGTTCTCAACCTTCCTAATGCTAAGACTCTTTAACATCATTCCTCGTGTTGTGGTAACCACAACCATAAAATTATTTCATGACTACGTCATAACTACAGTTTTGCTACTGTTATGAATTGTAATGTAAGTGTCTGATATGCAAACCCAAGGGGGTCGTGACCCACATGTTGAGAACCACTGCTTTTAGATGCTTAGTAACAGGGAATTATGCAATATTTTACTATGGCCAAAAGAAAAGCTAGAGAACTTTCAATGGAAATACCTAGAAATTTATGGAAAGGAACTTGGGGCAGGGGAGATGACTCAACAGCTAACAACACTTGCAGGGGACTGCTGTGGGATGTTCTGTATGGCAAATGTGTTGCTAATTAGTCAATAAATAAAACACTGATTGGCCATTGGCTAGGCAGGAAGTGTAGGCAGGACAAGGAGGAGAATAAAGCTGGGAAGTGGAAGGCTGAGGAGACACTGCCAGCCGCCACGATGAGAAAAAGCATGTGAAGATGCCGGTAAGCCACAAGCCATGTGGCAAGGTATAGATTAATGGAAATGGATTAATTTAAGCTGTAAGAACAGTTAGCAAGAAGCCTGCCACGGCCATACAGTTTGTAACCAATATAAGTCTCTGTGTTTGCTTGGTTGGGTCTGAATGGCTGTGGGACTGACAGGTGAGAGAGATTTGTCCTGACTGTGGGCCAGACAGGAAAACTCTAGCTACTCTAGCTATGAGATTCCCAGCACCACATGGTAGCTCACAATCATCCATAATTCCAATTCCAGCGAACCCGGCACCTTTTGTTCTGACTTCTGCTGGCACCAGGCACACATGTGATGCATAGACATCCATGCAGACAAAACACTCGCAGACACAAATTCAAATGAATTCATCTTTTTTAACAAAGTAAAAATAAAATAATAATAGATGTCTTCTTAGTTTCCATTAAATGCTTGCATTTTGTTTTGAAAGTATTTTTAAGATTTATTTTTAATTTTAATTGTAGATGGTGGTGGGGGGTATGGACATGTGAGTTCACTTACCTTTGGGAGCCATAGTTCTCAAATCTCCCTGGATCTTGGAGTTATAGGCAGCTGTCAGCCATCTGCCATATATACCCCAGTCCTCTGGAAAAGCAGAAAGTGCTCTCTTAGCAGCCATCTCTCTGTCCCCTCTTTAAAACATTAACCATTTGAAAATACAAGTAACACGCACAAGATCAAAGTTTCCATTCATCTCCCAGTAGATTATCCTCTCTACAGTGAGCCATTTCATTCTTTGACCTTTCTATAAAGACCAGTGGAAACAGCACTTACATACACGTGTACTTGGGTATATAATATACATTGCTTCACATTTATCTCCTTAACTTAAAGACCGTTTCAGACACAAGGAAGCACCTCTGTAATACAGTGTTTGTGTAGTTTGCACAAAATCCTGGTTTGGATGTTTAGCACTGAGAATTGTACGCATATAGGAGACTTTATTTTCCTGCGACCTCTTTAAGGGAAATCAATTAAAGATTTTAGCTACACGTTTTCTGCTTGCTTTTCTGGTTGTAAAATCACATTGCAATAATTTTGTTTCTGACCCTTGCCTGGTTTGTCTTCTGACTATGTTGGTAAAAATCAAATAGCACTGCAAAGTTGTCTCTGCTTTTGTCTTTATAATTATCATATCAATTTAATTTCCTATTTTTCCTGTAATATTTGTACACATTTATGAACTATAATACACTGTGTCAATTTATTGTACATTTGGGTCATAATTATAACAGGATAATTAGACTGTCCATCACTGAAAAGTTGTGATTTTAACGTGGTATGTGTAATGTCTGTTCTTTCACTGAAATATAGATTGTGCTATTGTTAATTATAGTCAACCAACTGTATCACAGGACACCAGAACTTAGGAATCTAAGGCAACCTATAATATTGAATGTATGGACCTGGTTCTGCCTTGCCACCCCTCTGGACTCAAAACTACAATGAACATTTTTTTAGGTTTCACATGAGTTGTGATTGTACATGTTCTCTCTCTCTCTCTCTCTCTCTCTCTCTCTCTCTCTCTCTCTCTCTCTCTCTCTCTCCATATCTGTGTGTGTGTGCATGATTCATATGATGATTCTTATCACAGGAATTTTGTTTTTGAAAGCAGATATAGATCTTACTACATTCATCTACTTATCTATTACTGGTCTGTCTGTCTACTGATCTGTCTCTTATAAATCTCTCTATGATCTTTCTATATATTTCTCATCTTTCCTGCCTATTACCTATCAGTCTATCATTTATCTTACTCTATAATTGATACCTTTATCTATAGATTTTTCTATCAAAATATTGAGCAGCCATAAATGTAGAAATATATGCCTTTCTCACTATGTCTTTCTTATTGTCATTTTAACTCCTGATTATACTCTTTTAGAGTTTAATTACACAAACCTCAGCTAGGAATTGAAGTACTTCTTCCTCTTATTGTTTATTCCATATGGCTCACTGATGTAGATTCCTCACGCAGGGCATTCATTCAGTAGGGAAGTTGAGGTCAGCTACTTCTTCAAAAATACATCTGGCCACTGGTACAGCGTTTAAAAATACTCCAGATTTAAAATAGTTGTTTCAGTTATTTGGTAGTAACGAAATGCTATATGAAAAGTCTTTCTTATGAGAACATTCTACTTAGAATTTAGAAATAAAACTTCAGAACCAAAAAGGCCTGTGTTAGAGACTAGCATAAGACTTCCCCAATAAATATGGGCACAGAAATCATGATTTTCTCAAAGCTCAGATTTAGGCATTAGTTTAGGAAGCATGAGAAAGGAAGATAATTGTGTTAATAGTTTAAATAACAAGACATGCTCTTTAAATATGCTTATTGGCCTTTAGAAATTACCATGTTTTCCAATAGCACTTGCTTGTGATTTCTGCTAATGATGAGACTTATTTTTAAAGAAGCTGTTAAAAATTTCTGTCCCTGGAATAAAATCATGCTTTTGAGAGCAAACAGTTTTTCAATTAGGGTGTAAAATGTGAGCTGTATTTTTCTGTGTGACAGTTTATAACCATTGTGGTTTGGCCACAAAATTGTCTCCCTTAGAAAGCGACATAATAATTAATAGAGCACAGATAGGAAGTCTTGCTCAAGGAGCCTGGCAATCATGATAAGGAAAACACCATCTGAATTGATTTCCAAATATCAGAAGGCTCAGATTACACTTTACAACATAAATAGCTTCCCAAATAGCGATGACACATTTATGTATTAAAATTATATTATCACACATGCTTAAGAAATTAAAATCCTTTCTTTCAGACATAAATCTAACGTAGCCTTCCTCTAAAATGTAAAGCGTCTACATGGATCCTATCAGCAGAATGCTCCTTGACAGGAAGTCAAGAGGAGTGCTTATAATTCATAGATTTTTTTTAGGATCTGTGATGTAAATTATGCTTCCTGAATAATCTTACATTAAGAAAATGAAGATAAATCTATTTTTAGTGGGTTTTTTTGGTGGTGGTGGCTTTGTTTTATTTTTAGAAACTCTACATTGATTTCTACAGAAGCTGCCCCAGTTTATAATCCAACAGTGATTAAGGATTCTTCCTTCCCCATATATATCCTCACCAACATTTATTGTTACTCATCTTCTTGATAATAGCTATTCAGACCTGGGTATTATGGAATCTCACAGCAGCACTAATTTGACATGTTTATTTCATCCTAGGCATATAGCCAGAGAACTCCAAATCCTACCACAGAGATCCTTCCTTATCTATATTTATTTCTACTCTATTCACAATAACAAGAAAATGGAGTCAACTCAGATACCTAGGAATAGATGAATGGATAATGAAACAATATACAATGGAAATACATTCAGCCATAAGAAAAATAAGAAATTTTCAGGAAAATGGATAGATATGGAAACTATTTATTAATTGAGGTAATGCAGACTGAGAAAGTCAAATACTCCATGTTCTCTCATGTAAGTGACACCTGGATTTCAATTTAGACATACACGCTGTGTGTTTGTGTGGGTAGGTGGATGTCTGTATAACTATGGATCACGAATCTTAATGTCTGTGAGAAGAGAAAATGATTTTGAGGAAGAAGGAAGTATAATAAAAACACGTGTCACATGAAAGTGAAAAGGGAAATAGAAGGAATGGAGGGGCACACATGGGATAGGAGGAGGAAGAATGTGGGGGAACAGAAACAAAAGTTATGGGTGAAAATATCATAATGAAGCCTATTACTTTGTACACTAATTTAAAAATAAATAAAAACAGAAAGAAAACTGGGATAGTTGTATCAAAAAAAAAAAATAGCAAGAGGGAAAACAAAGAATTGCTTCTCCTAGATTGTATGCCTGTGCTTGTATGGGCCTGAAGACTGAATCCAGAGCCGTGCTCATGTTAAGCATGTACCACTGAACTACACCCTCATTCAGCCCCTTCTATGAATATTTTAAGAAACAAGAAGCCTCACTTTTAAGTAAATCAATACTTTTAGACCTATGATTTTCAGATCAAAAAGGTCTCTCAATGTTACCTGATAGTAATCCTGGTGGAGATGACTGGGATATTAACTCACAGGGTTAAGAACCAAGGCATGTTTTCCTGAGCATCTTTGGGAAGCATCTGGTTCCAACCCAAGGAAACTTCAACTTCTGAAATGTTCTCCATTCAGTCTAAGCTTCATTTAGGCAGCCATATTGCTGGAAACTCATAACTCATGTGTTTAGAAGAGATGTTTGGTAAGCTTCCTCTTGACTGTTCTCATTGACAGATATTAAGTAAATATTGTGTTCTAAACTTTGGCTATTGAGTAGAGAGTCCTCGAAAAATAAGGTAACTTTTTTGTCCTCAGGAATTCTAGAGTGTGTTTAGGAATACAATGAAGCTGGCAATAAAATTGTAGTAAGACAAGACCTGTGCAGAATTTGCAATGCCCTCTCACACTCAAGCTAATCTCTGGGAAAACTTGCATCTAACTGAAAATAAATATACTTTCTTAAAGTCTGATGACCTGAGTTTGATCCTCAGGACCCACATGGTGGAAGGAGAGAACCAATATGCAAAAGTTGTCCTCTATCCCCTCCATGCCTGCCAGGGCTTGTGTATACCCTACTCACACATATTCACACATTTTAACTTAATTTTTTTAAAATTTAGGATTATTTGACATTTCAATCTAGTATCACTACTTGCAGTGGGATGCTAGCCAAAGAAAATCCCTCCTGTTCATTCTCTACCAATTGAAGTATGTACTTAGATTCACTTTAAGTTGTCCCTCATGTGATATATTTCCTGCCCAAGTGAACTTAGAAATTGTTTTACTTGTTTTATGGAGTTTTCTTCCAGAAAGGATTTGTGGACATTTATAACAAAGGCATGACATGCAATCAGGCAAAACTGGTTAACAAGTGGGGGTAGGAGAAAGCATTTACTGTCAGTGGTCATACTTTTTATTTGTTAAATATACAATTTAATGCAGGTCCCCTTGTAAGTCAGGGCAGAACTGAAAATATTGAGCTGTATATATGGTTCAATAAAGCACTAACAAACTGAATAAGAACCAGGACCATGATAACAGAGTGTGTGTGTGGAGAGCTGCGAGGGTTGGTGGACTAAAGCAGACTAATTGTCTCTTAACAACTAAATGACTGCTTATTAATCTTCTGCTCTCCCGAAGATGCTTTTATTTACTAATTTGGGAGTTTCAAAAATTTATTAATTTGCTTTTCTTACTAAATGAATTCACTTGTGTTCTCATCCACACTGCATGATAAAGCAGTCCCTCCCTGGTGTCTATGAAGTCTCTCTCTCTCTCTCTCTCTCTCTCTCTCTCTCTCTGCCCCTCCTCAGTTGCTCAACCTATCTGTCTCTTCTGGGCTCTCAATTTTGCAGCTCCCCCACTGTCCCAATGTTCTCCTCCATGCTGACTTTTTCTAGACTTGAATACCATACCTACTCTCTTCTCACCAAAGCACAGGTAACACAAGACTGCCCTGTGCATTTCACTGAAATAAAGACTTAGAGACCAGGGCTATATATAGCCTTGCAGAAGTGTCAGTACTAATTTTAATTACTACATTCGATAACTATAAAGAAGATCTTACATTTTGTATTATGTGAGGTAGCACTTTTATTTATTTAAACATTACTTCTCTTCCCTCCTTTTCCAAATCACAATGGTCTACTCAGCCAGCCCTACCTTACAATGGCTTTCTCTTCTGTCTGCAGTCGGCTCCTGGCTACCATCACCCTCTAGCACACAGCAGTTTAGCACTAGTTTCCTCTGCTGATACTAATATTCCTTGAAGAATGCCTGGTAAAGACCCAGTTTGTAACACTCTCCTCACTACACCTTGGACATTAAGAGACTGTTTATTTAGTCAATGAAATTCTTAAGCAGCCTGTAGGGTGCCAATAGGAATACTTGTCTCTATCTGTACGAGATACTCCTAAGGAGATATAGGTGAATGTATGATGGCTCCTGAGCTGATCTTTTTCTTCATGTTTCTGTTATATCCAGTGGTATTAGTAGCATCCTAGACATTTATGAATAAATATATGCTGTCTTGTAAAAGTACTGACTTGACTGTTAACTTTTGTCTTTTACTATGTTTTATATGAGAAAATAAATAAATACATTTAGAGACCTGTCTTATATTATGTTAATAGCCTCAGTAATGGTATTTACTGAAACCAGACAAAATACATAATCAAGTATCTATACAGTTCTGTTAATTAGATGGGGCAGAATGAATACCATATGTTGAAAAGTAATTATCATACAAAAAGTCTGTTAAAATTGTGAGTATTGATACTAATATTCTCATAAATTTAAGTAACAGATTCTAAAAATATTTTATCATTGTTTTCTGAGACATGGAAAGGTTCTACAAACTCTGATAGACAGTGCCTATCACAACCCTCCAATGAGCACAGGCATGTGATAAGACATAAATTTAGCAAAGATGCAGGGCTTACAAGGTGCTAGCGGGAAGTTTAAAGGAAACATAATAGTAAAAGAGGAATGGAAATGATAGGGGTCAGACAATTCAAGATTTTTTTTTTACAATCCTGGCTTATAGAAAGCAGTTTTGCAAGAGACCTTTGATAAGGTGACATTTGAAAAGAGAGCCAGAGGACTTTTGGGACTGAGACCATGTAATCAGTCGGGAAAGAATTCAGAAAAAAGGAACAAGGAAGTATCATGTCAACTAGAGTTAAGTGAGGGATTGAGGATAAGAAGTAGACTGGGTATGGGAGGGAGAGGAAACGTTGTGAACTACTAAAACATTGTGGATTTTACTATGAATAAATGAATCAATATGATTATATGGATTATGTCTGAGCTACATCAAAATCTAAGAATAAGTTGATTTTCCTTTTAAAAGCATCAGTATAGAAACTAGTGAGGTGCCTCGGTATATAAAGGCTCATCCCAGTAGAGCTAATGACCTGAGATAAATCTCTGGAACCCACATGGTGGAAGGAAAGAACCAACTCCTGAAAGTTGTGTCCACTGTCCACACATACACCTTAGCACACACAGACACACCCAGGCGCATAAACAAACACACACATACACGCACATTGTAAATTTTTTAAAGGATCAGTTTAGACAAAACCTAGGACAGTATTGGAAGTTAAAAGAGAATTTAGAATAATATTTCAATAATCCCAAAGAGTTAAGAGACATTCTTACCAATATGGTCATAGTGGAGGTATTGAAAATGCTGTGTTTTGGAAGTTAGGCCATCAGCATTTTATTATAGATTGATGGATTAGAGGTTACAGGAGATACAGAGTTATGTATTGCAAGACTGGTGTACAAAAAGGCAACAGTTTTGAGAAAGGGAATCACGGTCCAGTTTAGGCATCCTAAGACTGATATACGTATTGAATATGCAGATGACTTGTATCAGGGAGATAGACTCTGGTAAAAGATGAGCCAAGATTTATAAATACATGTGCTAGTTATTAGCAGATGGCTGCAGAGTAGGCACATAGTACTTGGCAAAAATTATCTAGGAAGCAACATAGACTCTTCAGGTACTCTATTATTTACAGATTAGGCATGTGAGGAGAAACAGAAGGAAGTGAAGGCTAGGGCAGTAATACAGAAGAAAAACTAAGACATAATTTAAGATGTCAAAACAACAACTACAACAACCAAAAAACATTGACTAAACTAAAGGCAATCTCCACATGAAGATCATTAACAATGGCTCACACACTATCATCAATGTATGGAAGATTCCGTGAAAAATCAATTTCAAGCTTCCTGGCCTCCACAACTATATTATTTACTTTTCTGTTGCTGTAATAAAATACAATGAGCAAGACGAGGACAAAGAGTTTATGTGGGCCTACATTTGCAGAAGGACAAGTGTCTGTCATGACAGTGAAGTTTGACAGCAAGAGGCAGGCACAGTGGCCAAGCCTGGAAGCCGCAAGTTCACATTTGCAGCCTTAAGCACGGAGTACAGAGGAAACTGGAGGTGGTATGAGACTTTTCATCTCAAAGCCTGCCCCTCATGATGTACTTCCTCCAGGAAGGCTGTACCAACTGGAGGCCAAGTCTTCAAATATGCAAGATGATGGGTGGTATTTCTCTTTCAAACCTCCATACCAACTATCCACATATTTAGTCTAACTGTTGTTTATTCTTTCTGATTCCAGGATGAGTCATATTGTCCCTGCTTTGGGCAGGAAAAAGTATGAACCTAAGAGTCCAGAGTGCTGCTAAAACTGAAGCAGAAATTGTATTTGCTCTGTTTCAAAGAAGCAACCAAAATTGATTTATTATAAAAGTCAAAGTAGAAAAGATCAATGGCAAGCATGAAGTGATTGATGGTTAGGGACATTGGGACCCAGACATTGTCCTTTGCAGTGCTAATATTTGTGATGCTCATCTGGACAACATGGTAACAAGGTAAGGAACACTCAAGTTGGTGTAGTAAGCTTACTAATCAGAGTTCCAAATGAAAGACAGACTGACTTATTCGGGAAAACATTTAGAAACACTCCATGGATGGGGTGGGTGATAACTACCTCTTTATTCGGCTGGTACCAATGGCAAACATCCAGTAGTCCTTTTGATGGAACAATGTTGAGTAAATGAACAGTGCTTCTATAGTACCCTTTCTCCTCTGAACACCTTACACAGTACCTCACCTTCTTAGTCTAACACTGAATTCCAGTTCCATGTTTCTGCATAAAATTCCATGGTATGAGATTGTTTTCTCTCATGCTTAGATGACTCAGATGTGTTACATCTTCCTCCAGTATCTGTTCCTGATGTGAACATAGAAGAGCTAGGTGATATTATCCCTCTCCACTGTACATCGTACTAATAATCAATGGACAAGCAATAGAACATCATGAATAAATCTGAAGATCAAGAGACATTTCAGCATGGAAGAATTCATGGTCTCAGTGATTTTCCAGCTCTCTGAGCAATGTTTACTAGAGATCCACATGAAAACAGCATGCTAAGGTTTTACTGGATTTAACTTTCCCATAAATGCAGGTAAACAACAAAACAAATACTGAATTCTAAGTAGCTGGAAAACTAAAGCCGTATGGAATGTGTACCTGGCATTGATTGTAATTTCAGAACTGGGTAATTGTCCTGAGCCCATCAGTAGGATAATGAATGATAGGAGAGGTTGATGCATTTTTCACCTTTATATTTTTTTTATTTTTATTTGATAAATTTTCAAACTGAGGATATCACATATCTTGCTCATAATTTAGAAAAAAAGAAACAGACAGAAACAATAATACCAACACAAAAAGAACTAGACATGATATAATCTTTGTTGGGCACAGAGAAGTCCTTGTACTCACAGAGAAGCATTAAGGAAACTAGGAATGTTAAACACACAGGATCCTGTCCTCAATGGAGGAGATGAAATACCTTTTTTTCCACCCAGAAGGCTGGGAGTGGATATTGTTAATGACCTGGTGATCTTTTTGCTGTCTATGGTGGCAGGCTTCACCTACCTTTTGCTATAGAGGCAGACTTCACCCTAATCCCCCAGAATGATTATCCCAGATTCTCCATTCTTAGACCATTACCCATTCTTAGGGTAGATGTCATAAATATTTTATGGCCTGTTGACATCTATGCTATCAGAGACCACACTAGATACTAGGCCTTTTAGCTATAGAACCCACCTTCATGGTCACATGTACTATATAAAGGAGTTTCTAAGTAGTTACACCTTAAGCTTTATTGTGCACCTGGAATTGGAATAATTGTTGCCTAGAAACTTTTTCCCAAATTGTACTGTGTTTTAAATATAATGACAATGAACTGTACCAGGTTTTCATTCTCATCTCTTTGTGGGTTCACATTCCTACATGGACACCTGCCAGGTCCCCCTCAAATCTTGAAATGGGACATGTTGAGTAAACTGAGAAATTATTTTCAATATGTAAATAATTCTTCAAAAAGACTCTGGAATAATTAGTTTCCAGAAGAACAAAGTAAATAAAAATTGGCATAATGAAGGATTTCTAAATATATTTTAAATATGTATAAAAATATTCCCAATGGTATGTAAACATCCGTGTGTTAGTTATTTTCTGTTGTTTTGATAAAACACCACAACTAAAAGCAACTTATGGAAGGAAGAGTTTATTATGGCTTACAATTCCAGGAGAGTCCACAGTGGCTTAGGGAGAATGGAAGCAGGTCACAGAGCTTTGACCTCAAGCACAAAGCAGAGAGAGCCAGTTCCCACCCCAGGGATTTACTTACTCCAGCCAGGGTTCTTATCTACCCAAGAAGTACCACCAACTGGGAATTCAGTGTCCAAATACCTTAGCCTATGGGGAATATTTTTCATTAAAACTACCACAATTAGTTTATTTTTTTTATTGTGACATCATTTTTCCAGTCTAGTTTCTCTCATTCAAAAACCACAGAAGGGATTTTGTATATTTGTGTTCTGCTTCTGATCAGAGTAATATAATTAGTAATAAGGTATAGCAAGGAAATGTGAAATCTAACCAAAGCAAAGCAATAGAAATGATTGTCCTCATTTTACCACCCCAAAATAAATGATCAAATTTGAAATTTATAAATTTATAGACATATCATAATTAACACAATTTTCAAAGTAGTATTTACTTTATGGAAAATATTGATTAATGACAATTTTATGTTTGGCTTGAGGACCACTGATTGATTGTTTATATGGGACTGGGAGGCATCTGTGAAGTGCAGGGACGTGTGGCATGAATCCTAATTGGTCTTACTAATAAAAAGCTGGAGTCAGATATCAGGGTGAAAGGGCCAGACTCCTGTCTCCTCCTGCCTTATATTCCTCTTTCCACCCAGCCGTATCATTTCCTGTTTCCACCTCCCTAGTGCTGGGATTAAAGGTGTGACATCCCAAATGCTGAGATTAAAGGTGTGTGCCATCACTGCCTGGCCTCTATGGCTAACTAGTGGCTTAGCTCTGCACTCTGGCAAGCTTCAGGCAAGCTTTATTTGTTAGATCACAAACAAAATATCACCACAGGAACTATTACATAATCAACTGCTTAGAGCCCAAGTGTATAATTTGAGCATCCATCTGGCTACTGTGTAAAATCTTTCAGCACATCATCACCCTAAACATGAAATACAAAATTGAGGTATGAAAATCAAGCTAGGTTCCTCTTGTTTAATAATGTCATGCCGAATATTGACTGCTCTGTTTTCTTGCTTCTTAAATAACTACTAGATACTTTTGTCTACTGATATGGCTACTTCTACACTATATGCCTTTCTGATGATTGTTCTATAATTAAAAGCAAGAAATGGATTGAGAAAAATTTCTGTCCCCAAAAATAGTCCTTATATGATTGTTCTTAGGGCAGAAATAATTTGTTTGTGTTTAATAACTATAATTAAAAGATAAAAGTAAATTATTTTAGGAGTTTGATAGCTGGAATCCACAAAAAGGAAGTAATCAAAACCTTTAGACACATAGCTTTTATAATAAAATGTGATAAATGTGTTAAGATTTGAGAACTGAAATAGATAAACAATGTTTTCTCATTTCACTGCTTGGCTTCAAAATTTTCCCAGTGAGCGTCTAATGTGTGAAAATTGAGTTCTATGAAGACAAGAGTATTGTATATTTTCTGCTTTGTGTAGGGAGGGTATTAAGTACATGCAGAGCTCATGGAGCCTTGAGAACAAATTCGGGCTTTAAATGTTGTCAATTTTGAGTTTGTCAAGTCACGTGCATAAATAACTCCTCTTTATAGAATATAAAAATAAAATTTAAGGTGCATCAAATTTGATGAGAATTTATCACTTTGTCTAGCTAGAGAAGTAAGAGCTAGATATACGCAGTGATCTAAGACCAGGGTTATTTGTGCTCTTCTAGGCACAGAAAAATCTTCATTTAGTGGCACCTAAGTTCCCAGATGTCCTCTCCTCATCAGTAGGGGTCAAGGCATCACAACAGGGCATTCTGGGCTTCTAAACAGTTACAAAATCACTTGTTAACACTGATACAGCCTTATACAAAACCGTGATTATCAACTATCAAAGACGCTTTGCATCATTAAATATTGTCTGATTGAATTGCAGTGTGTAAAGTTTATCAAATGTCTCAAAATGTCTGTGTTTTCCTAGTCCAGAGCCCAGTGTGATTTTGTGTATTGCATTTGTGTGTGATCATATTTCTTTGATCAACTTTAACCTAAAACTGTCTCTTTACTCATGTGACTAATGTTTACAAAGAGCAGGTATCAGTTATGGTGTGAAAGGGTGGCTAATTTGGATTCTGCTGTTTCTTGGTAACAGGTATTCATGGCTTATACATATCTGTCAGAAGCGTGACAGAAACAATGATGTCAACATTCAGCAAATTTTATCAAGGGGCCAATGAGGCTGTTTTGTACAACTATTGCTAAAATTAACTCTGGCTATTTACAGTGGTGACAGATATGCTTTTCCTTTGTCCTATTGGTTTCACTTTTTTTTTTAGTAAATCACTGTGAGCCTGTTTTCAATCAATGTATGTGTATTGGTCAAACATTTGCTTGCTAGTGTTAGTATCCATTAACAAACTTCTATCTTAGTCATGTACTCTATCACTGGATAATTTATAAAATGTTTCCTTATATTTTTGTCTGTATTAGTGTGGAGTATATCTTCTTCAATTAACTGTTGAGAGAAATATTTTTGTTTTGTTTCATTTTTCTTATCAGAGACGGTACATTCTCCAAGAACCAGTATTTCAAAAAGCTCTCCCATCTTGTCAAACTCTTGCATCTGTCCCTGTTTGCCTAAGTTCTGGATGCTCCTGGAACCTGACCTCTACCATACCTTTCTCCTCTGTGTCAACTATAAATTATGCAATCACATGAGATTATGAGGTCAAGCTCTCAGTGGTGGTGTGAGATACAGTCAGCAAAGGCCTTAGAATAAAGTGAACTTTCCCCGTTTCTGTGCTTGTCTTACTACCTTTGAACTATTATTCACTCTCTTGTGCAACAGTCTTACTGTTACACTTTCACTGTGCTCCTAGGTCTCTTTGGGCAACACTGGAAATAGTCTTTCCCGGCATTATAATCCAATAATGAGTTATTTTGAATGTTCATAAATACAAATATATGGGGAGTAGAAGGTCCCTTCGAGCTGGATTGTTAGTGTGATACTATCATACTTAACAAATTCCCTTACTTTGTGGTACAATTTGCTAAAGGAGTGGTTTCTGCTACCATGCCAGAGACCTGAAAACAATCTTCTCTAAGAAAATATCTGCTTCTTTATTTGTGAATAATATACTTAGTGATCAAGTTCTTCCAAGCTCTAAGTGGTAGGTATTATTATTCTTATTAATGTATTATGTCAAGGCAGAGTAGAGAACATGTACCAACATCATACCTACAAACATATATATACACATTTGCATTTATTTATCTACCTGTATTTGTCTGTGTCTTTATTTATATATCTATATTTGAATTAGTTTGCGCTGATATCTTCCTTTCCAAATCAACAACCCAATGCACATTGCAATCATTGGACATATGCAGAAGAAAAGGCAGTTTAAGAAAATTTGCTTTCAAGAGGGAAATTGATCTGGTGACTAGAGAAAGGTTAGTAGCTCAAACAGCAACGCTGCACAAAAAAATGGGGGCTTTTTTAATATCCCACAGTGTTAGAATATCACTAAAAGCCCACAACGAAAAAAAACAAAACAAAACAACAAAATTTGTTCTGTTCAAGAGAATTGAAACTTGGGCTTGTGAGGAGATCTAACACTCTAGTTGGGTGGAGTCAGCAACCTAGCTAAGAAAGTAGGCTGTTCTTAAGCCATGCTAAAGATGGAATAATCACTCATTTAATGTGATACTGTCCTTTTTCTTGCCTTAGTTTACACCCCTGAGCCATCATGAGGTTGGCTGTATCTGCTGACCTTCTTGAGACATTTTCCTTCTTATACTTCTTTCTTTCAGATGTCGACCAAGACCTAAGTATGCTTTTTATAATACTTTCACCTTCCTATTCTTTTTCTAAAATCCACCCTTCTTCATGTGTCTGACCTGCATGACACCTGGGTTAAAACCACATGGCTGTTTTTTCCTTCCTTTCTCAGTTCTACTCTTCCAGATAGTTGCTGACATTTACAGCTTGCCAGGTCCTGTATTTTTCTTTTCAATTCTAATAAACTTGTCATTGGGCTTCCATTTGAGTCCATTTTTAAATTATTTAATTAATGAGATTAAGAAATCTAAGATGGAACTCCAGTTCCCCCATATTTATAGCACTAGATGTTTGCCACGTTGACACAGGACTGAGTTTTTCCTGCATGCTCTATCTGGTACATATAGTTCTACACAAAACTTAAACTGTAACAAGGCCCCAGACCTTCGCATGCCTCATGGAAGTACAATTCAAGCCATAAAACTCTACTTAGACAGTATCGCTTGCCAAAACAAAAACAAGAACCTAGTCCAACACAGTCCATAGTTCTAAGAGAGTCTCTAAATGTACTAACCTTGCTTTTAGGCTCCTATAGTGCTGCTTATGGCTAACTGTTCTTGTTTACTAAAGTATGTTGACCCAGGATGTGGATGATGTGCTTAAACACTCACCCTGAAAAAGACTTGAGGCTACACTAGGATCCCAAACACCAAGTGTAGCTACCTGCTGGCTAATAAAGATTTTATATTTGCTTAAACCCATATCCTAGTAGTCTTCTCTGGTGGATACCCTAGAACTTTTCACTGCATGTTTCATTAGCATCTTAAATCTCCAACCAGGGGAGTGAGCTTTAGAATGATAATGAGCCGTATATTCTAGCCAGAACCACAACATTTTGTAAAGCCCCTGTCTTAGTTGGACTGTGATAATTCCAGCAACTACAATAATTTGGTCTAGAATAAAGTAACTGGTTTTCACAGATTCTTGACCAACCTTCCCCAGAGACACAGGAGAGATTTTTGGAGATGTTTATCAATCACCTAGCATTTTTTTTTTAATCCAACTACTCACTAACTACCCCAGCAATGGCCAAATGCAGGCAAAACAAAACAAAAACAAAACAAAACAAAAAAACAAAAACAAAGAAACTTTTCAACTTCATTCAGGCTTTGCTCCTGTTCTGTCCTATAACTACCCGAGTTTGGCTCTGATTTTTAAGGAGACACCCTCTGCAGATTGTTCACCCAAATAAAGGTCTGTAGTGTCTTATGTCTCTTGATCTTGTGTTTGTTTTTCCTTCTCATTGGCCTCTCAACAGACCAACTTCAGACACTGAAGAGTGCCTTTGCTCTAGTACTAGTGGCCAGATGTTCTGAGCTCCAGCGTGGGTCTTTTCCCAGCCTTTCTCTCTGCCAACTTCTTCCTTTCATATGTTAATTTTGTTTTTAAGGCTTCCTTAAAACCTTTGAGACCTCACTTGTCTGTTCTCTTGCTTTAGTGACATATTTTTTCCCAATATTGTTGGACTCAATTTATATTTAAATATTTCTTTGCTTATATAGTTTATCTCTTGCATGCCTCTGTCAAATTTTGATATTATAGTTAATATCATACTTCAAATTTGGAAATGTTGACTTTGCAGGGGCTGTTTTAAAGCCAAGCTATTTATCTATTAATTTTTGATAAAATATGAAAGTTTGTAGTAAAATTTTGGACAAACAAATTTAAGCACTATATAAAATGTAAAAGGATCTTAAATCACTCTACATCCTGTCACAATGATTTTGGCAAGCTGTGTTTTCTAATAATTTCCCTGTTCTTTATACACTGTTGAGTTTATTAGAACATTGGTCATAATTATCCTCTTAGATAAGCACTTTAACCACATAAGATTTTTTAAAAATCATATTCCTCTTATAAATGTATGTGTGTGCTCCTTGTATGTGTTTAGGTACATGTGCTCATGTGTGCATATGTAGAAACCAGTTTGTCTTCTGCTGTGGTTCTGACTGATTTTTTGAGAGTAGGTCTCTCCACTTTTGTTAGACTGGTTGACCAGCAAGCTATGGGGATTTTCTGACTGGTCTGGTCTCTGATTCTCCCAGTTCTAGGATTACACATAGCTTTCATTGGGGACAAGGGATCTGTTCTAGGATTATCATTGCTATTACCATGATCAAAGAAACTTGGGGAGGAAAGTTTATTTGGCTTGCATTTCCACATCACTGTTTATCATTGCAGGAAGTCAGGACAGGAACTCAAACAGGGCAAGAACCTGGAAGCAGGAGCTGATATAGAGGCCATGGAGCAGTACTGCTTACTGGCTTGCTCCTCCTGGCTTGCTCAACCTACTTTCTTATAGAATCCAAGACCATCAGACCAGGGATGACACCACCCACATTGGACTAGGCCCTCCAATATCAATCACTAACTTTAAAAATGTCCTGTAGGCTTGCCTGTAGCCTGATCTAATGATATTTCCTCAATTGAACTTCCCTTCTTCTCAGATGACTATAGTTTGTGTCAAGTTGATATTAAATTAGCCAGCACAGGATCCAAACATAAGTCCTCATACTTATAGAGCAAGAATTCATCCCCTTATAATTCTCCCAACCCAGCATTCCTAATACTGGTAGTTTAGGTTTTCTCTCCCATTTATTAATTAGTTGTACCAGGGTTATATCATTTTCATTAGAGTTGTTTATCTCATTCTGATAAAGCAGTATCTATAGAAATTATACTATTAATTAATACTATATGTTTAAATATTCAAATAATATACATACTATAAAAGATGCAAAGTAAAATTAGAGATACTCTGTGAAACATCAGAAATAAAAGTCTAATTCTAGTAAAATTCATATTTCAGAAAACTTGAAAAGCAGTAAATAACTGTTTACTCGTTCTTTAATTGGTCACCTTAAATATTTCTAATTATAAAACATGGTAACAATTCTACATTTTAATTTAACAACAAAAACCTTCAGTTCTACTTGATTTTTCATACATAGCATTCCTGACTAGAGTAAATTATTTTTAAATGTAACACAGTGTTTCTAGTTAGGCTTATTCACAAAAAAATTCACTGATAATTAATTACAATTATCCTCTCTTGCTAATTATTTAAGGTTTTTTATCATGCATAGTCTTAATTTTATATTAGTAAAACAGTGAATCTTATCTAGAGTTCAAGTTAAATTAAGTCAAATGTATAATCATTATTAGATATATTTATATGTCATATGAACCATATATATTATATTTACATATTACAAAATATATCTTTCCAACTTTTGTATCAATACTAAAGCATTTACTAATTGCTGAACAGTATCTAATGTAAATAGAAGTTTACAAAAGAGATAAAAAATTAATGCGGAAGCTTATAGGTATGCAAAGAGATGTATTTTACTCAGTGGTTTTAAAAGTCAAGTTGCTAATTCATTTAAAATTCCATGTTTGAAAATAAGTTTGAGAGACTGCCTAAGAAAAATGCCTGCAAGAAATGAATGATTAATTGTGTGATTGTATTTATGCTATCCCATTTAAATTGAGAAAGATATTTGAGCAAAGAGGTTATACGTCTAAAGCTGTAGAAAGCTCTACAGGCTGACTGCCATTACCCAGAAATTAAATTCTGACATACATTACAGGGAGCAAACAAAAGGAACGCCAAGTGATGGGAAAGAATTTTTAAACGCAGTTAAAGTATATTCGAATTCCTTCGAACTACAGTCCATGGTAGTGTTAACTGCAGTTCATATGAAGGGTATTTCGCTGTTTCTCATTTCTTTACATGTATCATTTTGAGGACTATTGTTTATGATCAATAACTAATTTCTTTTAAGAATACTTAAAGCTTACAACTCGACTGGCTGAGAGTAATGAGGATTTACTGGAATGTGAGTCATCTCCATTTAAATTACTATTGAACCATTAATTTTCAAGGGCCTTGATATGCTGCCTGTATTTATCACTGTCTCTGGCTAATGGAAACTTGGGTTCATATCATAGTTTAAGCCAAACATCAATTTTAATTTTGTAAGCCCAGTTTCTTCCACCCAGTATGCTTTTCACAGGAACTGGTAGTACAGTGTCAGTCATAGCCAGTTGAAGGAGAGATTCAATCAAGAAGCTATACAACAGTTAGATGGGCACAAAGAAGTTGTGACAGAGTTGGACTTCTGTGCTCATTACTAGCAAGAAGTTTGAGGTTCATTTATTTTAAAACATTTTATAGCAGGATGTGGTGGCACACATCTTTAATTCCAACGCTTAAGAGGCAATGACAGGCAGATTCTTGTGAGTTTGTGGCTAGCTTGGTCTACATAGTGATTTCCAGGAGCCAGAGCTATATAGAGAAATCTTGCCTTCAAACAAAACAAACAAAAATATTACATATTTACTTGCTATTTATTACTACAATGATTTATAAATAAATACATGTTATATAATTTAGTAATACATAATATTACAGAACATTTATACACTTAAAGTGTATGTCATGTAAAATATGTAACAGAGCACATTCATAAAAGTGATCATGAGTACCACTTTCCTACCCGTATAAGGTGTAACATATGAATTCAGTTATCAGGTAGTGAGCAACTCAGAAATACATTTATCCAAAGCACATGTCCTGAAATTTTCCTCACAGGGTTTTGTTATTTGCTTTTAGTCTGAACCAGGTATCCATGTGCTCCAGAAAATTCTCACTATATTCAATTTCTTCTTCAGTTTTATAGCAGTGTAATGAATTGCTCAGAGCAGAAGATATGTATTAAATACTCCATAGATAATCTCTATCCATGTGGAAGTAAAGTAAAAGATAATACTAAGATATTCACCATTCATTTAATTCACTATATGTGTGTAATGTTCTATTAAATCCAAGCACAGTTTTCTATATGTGGAGAATGCAGTCTCTTTCCTAAGCAAAACCACTTAATCACAATCACTGTTTTGATCCTTGAAAGTTACCAATATC
The DNA here is from genome assembly GCF_949786415.1 of Peromyscus eremicus. NCBI lineage: Eukaryota > Metazoa > Chordata > Mammalia > Rodentia > Cricetidae > Peromyscus > Peromyscus eremicus. The sequence continues at coordinate 39,702,032 of NC_081435.1, forward strand.
CTATTTTTTTATCTTTTTATTTATTTATTTATTTATTTTTATTTTTTAAGACTTTTTTCCATTTTTCATACCAATCCCAGTTCCCTCTCCCTCCCCTTCTGCTGCCCCCCTCCACTTAACCCCATGCCACCCCCTATTCACTCCTCAGAAAGGATAAGGTCTCCCTTGGGGAGTCAACAAATTCTGACATACTATGTTTAGGCAGGACCAAGCCCCCCCTGCTGTTTTAATGCTGAGTAAGGTGTCCCACCCTAGGGAACGTGTTTACATTTCACACACCTGGGATAAGTTCTAGTCCCACTGCCAGGGGTTCCCCAAACAGATCTAGCCACATAACTGTCACGTATATTCAGAGGACCGAGTTCAGTCCCATGCATGTTCCCCAGCTGACAAGCTGGAGTCCATGAGCTCCCCACCAGAGTGGGTCAGCTGTGTCTGTGATTTTTGCTAGGTAAACTGGGAGGCAGGGCAGAAGGGAAGGGATGGGAGACAGGAACACCAGGGACTGAGATGGTAGAGTGGAGGGAGGAATGGAGAGGAAGAGAAATGAAAGAGCTGTCTTGGTAGAGGAAACCAGTTAGAGAGAAACCTGGTGCTACAGAAATCCTCAGAAATCCATAAGAATAACACCAATTAAGACTCCTAGCAGTAGTGGAGAGGGTGCCTGAACCTACCTTCCCCTATAATCAGACTAGTGACTATCCTAATTGTCATCATAGAACCTATATCCAGTAACTGATGGAAGCAGTTGCAGTCAATGACCCACAGCCAAGTACTAGGCTGTGCTGTGGGATATCTTTCTGTATGCTGTGAATATGTGTTGCTCTAATTGGTTGATAAATAAAGCTGTTTGGCCTATGGCAAGGCAGCTTAGAGGTAGACGGGAAATCCAGTAGAGAGACAGGAAGAAGAAAGGCAGAGCCAGAGGAGACGCCAGTGTGCCACCCAAGGAACAACATGCCAGCAGACTGGTAATCCACAGAACATGTGTCAAAACATAGATTAATAGAAATTGGCTGAGTTTAGTTATAAGAGCTAGCTAGCATGAAAATTGAGCCATAGGCCATGGCCATGCAAGTCATAATTGATATAAGCTTCTGTGTGTTTACTTGGGTCTGAGCGGCTGTAGAACCAGGTGGGACACAGGACAACTTTTAGCTACAAATGGCACCCAGATGTGGTGGCAAAAGTTTCCACCTAAAACCTGAGAGAGCTTAAGAAGAGATCATAAATGTAGCTAAGAGCACCTTGCTACTTCATGTCACTCATGGTGGACTGAGGTACAGTGACGTGTCCCCTGGCTGTGTCTGGTTTGAGGCACGCAGCTGGAGCTACAGCATACCAGATTGCCACTGAGTTACACAGAGGTTTCTCCAGGTCATGCAGCACGTTCAGTGGTGGATTTAGTTTTTGCTAATACAGACAAAAAAAAAAAAAAAAAGGAATGGTTAAAAGTTGCTTTGATGGAGGCATAGACCCATTGTTTCCAAGTGTTGGTGGTGCTCATGGCTCCCAGAGCTGGCGGTAAATTACCAGCACCATATTAGGAAGTTGAAGCGGGCAGAGTCAGCAGCCAAGGCTTCAGCGTCAGTATTAGCCACTGCAGTTTAAAGCAATAGATTTACAATAAGGCAGATTCAGATGGAAAAAGACTTTACATGGTTTACAGTGTGTGTAAAAATGTACATAGGCTTGGAAGAGAGAAGAAAGTGAATATAGACAGTTATATAAAAAATAGTTTTTAAAAGTAAAGCCTTTAAAGAGACAGTAAAGATAATATAAAAAATAAGCCACATAAAAATGGATATTACACAGAGAATCTGGACTGTGTTGTCTTTGAGATTTTTAACTTCAGAAAGATATTTGATTGTAAAGTTTGATGAGTTAAATCAATATATATATTTTAAAGGTATCGACTTCAAAATTTATGTCTAAGGATATGTTGCTTTGGAAAAGAGGTTCTGCTTTTGTTTCCACAGAAGATGAGAACCTATGGATTGCTTCCAAGCTAAGATGATTTGATCAAGGAAGACCCCCTGAGAGGTCTCCAGGTGTTCTAACATCCAGATCAGCTTCTAAGGCAACTAGCTCAGACAATGCAGTGTCACAGACTACTCCAGTCAGGACTTGACCATAATTCTTAATTTTCTCAGGATCCCCATAAGATTGCCAACACCCTCATCCGGCAGGAACTAGTATGAAAAGCTATGCCCAAACTCCCAAAATATTGAACCTACTTTTAAAGAGCAATAGCTTACTTAAAAATGTTTTACAATGCTATGGATTTTAGTTTATTGATACAAATTTAAAGTTAATTTTGTTATACTGTATGTATATTTCTACTTTTGTTTATTTTTTTATTTTTTTTATTTTTATTTATTTATTTATTTTTTTTGGTTTTTCGGGACAGGGTTTCTCTGTGTAGCTTTGTGCCTTTCCTGGGACTCACTTGGTAGCCCAGGCTGGCCTCGAACTCACAGAGATCCGCCTGCCTCTACCTCCCGAGTGCTGGGATTAAAGGCGTGTGCCACCACCGCCCGGCTCTACTTTTGTTTAAAGTATTTTGTTTGTACAACTCATTTGAAATTGTAATATATAGTTGAGAAATACAGATTAATAATTAGTCATTTATGATAATTAAACTTATAGTCATGTTAAGTTTTCTAGGTATGCATAGACATATTTCAATTAGATAGGTATTCTTCAAACACTTCAAAGACCTATAGAATATGGCATTCAAAATGTTTTAAAAACTTAGACTTTTCCTGGACAATGAGACATGTCTGTTCCTGGCAGCACCGATTTACTTCAAAGATGAAGATGGGCATTGAAGACACTCCATATGGAGTTTATCTTCTTTCTGTCAAAAATAGCCATTTGGGTAAGAAACTGTTGTTGCTTGGACTGCTTGACAAAATGTTGTATTGACTAAACATTCAGGACCCATAGAAAGGTGACCACTGAAATTTGCAAGGCCTGGAACTTACATGTATGATGTTTCCCAAGTAGGCATCAAACAGGAAGATGGCTGTCTACAGACCAGGAAAGGAGTTGTCACTGGGACCTCACCATACTGGTACCCTCGTCTCAGACATGCTGTGTCCAGAACTTTGAAAGCAGATTTTATGCTGTCTTTAAGCTACCCAGGTGGTTTAAGTATTTCTAACACTTTGTTATGGTGACTGTAACTAATTAATTGAATACAAAAACTGTATTTATTAGTGGCTCACCATTTTGCTGAGTTCAAATAAATAAAGCTTCAAAAGAAAATAATTTTTTCACTTCATTCTTGAAAACTACATAAAGTTTCTGTTGCCTGCCAATGCACTATGGATCCACCTCTCCATGTGCTAACCCTGCCTTTCTCAGATTATTACCAACACATCTCTTTACCATCCTATGCACCCTCTTCCTAGATACCTATTTCCAAAAATCCCCGACCAAGAAAGTGCCAGCCCTATTCTCTACCATGCATAAGAAACAATGTCAGGTTTGCTAAGGAGTGAGCAAATCTGTGTGCTACGTTGTTTAGATCTGGCTGTGAAGTACCTATGTGGCATCAGGGGAGAACAGCAAAGGCTCGAGACCAGATACTGAGCATTGAACTACAGATGTGTGGCGCAGGGGGCAGAAAGACAGGACAGATGAAGTTTATCAATGTCAGACTGTAATCCCATGGGAAAAAATAATCTTTTTATCTCTTGGGACAGATCCCAGAAATAAGCAAAAATACGACTCAAAATAAATTCAGGTGAAATGTGAGAGTTGTCAGAAGATGCCAAAAATTCATGAAACCAAGACAACAGAAAAGCAAGATCAGAGGAGAGGACACATTAACTGGGATCTGCTGAGTCACACTGGATGTTCACTGGAAGGCCTAGAGACCATTGCAGTCAGCACTGCAGCAATGGAAGAGCTAAGGAAAGGAGCATTAAAAATAAAAATTGAGCACAGGCATGGCTGCTTGTGAAGGATAAAGAACAACAGGAGGTTTGTCAGAGAGATCTTGGCATCCTTAGAGTCACTGCAGCCATGGGACCTCAAACCATCATAAAGACAAGGGCATTGGTACGTATCCATTAGAAGTGAGAGGAAGACACCTGCCACAAATAGTGTGAGTGTGAAACTTTTAATGTGGAAACAGCCAAGAGCTGTCTTAGTAGACTAAGGGCCCATTCAATGTGAGGGACTTCAAGCCTTGTACTGCAAACCTAGGCAATGACTTGTGGCTACAGAGGTCATAGACAGGTGAGGAGAACCTACGACTGCTGTTTTCATAAACAAAAAGTATTTCTAATTCTACTCTGAGTGCATATCATTATACCCACCGATAAGATCAACTCTCAGGTCTCATCAAAGAAGCATTTCTTTTTTTCTTTTTTTTTTTTTTGCCAGCAATGGAGACCCTTATAGAGGTCCACCACTTGTTAAACTGCAGAGACTAGGTGACCCTGGGGTGCCAAACATCATTTGGTGTGCTTACAACACAATCCCTATACCTAAAGCTTAGGGAACACCTCAGAAAAGTGGATGGCAAATCTATCCAGAGATCCTGGATATCTGCTACTGAATAGTAGCTTCTATATTTGACAGGGTTTCTGTACCTATGAAATCTGGTCGCTTAAATAAGACTTGCATAATATAAAGAAATAATCAACTATGGTATTTTAAATGAAACTTATAGGATATTTCACCTAGCAACAAAATGCAACACTTTCCAAAGTAACCATCGACATATGACCCATTGCATAAAATAATTTTGTGTATAATGCCTTCCTCTTGATTTCACACTGAATGGAGCCAAAATGAAATGATTCCAAGTGGTTATCAACACTCAAAGACACTCATGTCAATATTAAAGTTTGCAGGAGCAATTTAAGACCCAAAGTCAGGGCTGCTTGCTCACCCGGTGTTACATTAGCACTGAGAACATTGTCTGGGATATCCTGTGACTACTATTCCACTTCTTTCCTTGAGTAGAAGGCATTTTTTTCCTAATACTGACATATTGGATTGCTGATCACATGTGTAAGGATTTTAAATTACTCAAGAATTTTATCTCGCCGGGCGGTGGTGGCGCATGCCTTTAATCCCAGCACTCGGGAGGCAGAGCCAGGCGGATCTCTGTGAGTTCGAGGCCAGCCTGGTCTACCAAGTGAGTTCCAGGAAAGGCGCAAAGCTACACAGAGAAACCCTGTCTCGAAAAACCAAAAAAAAAAAAAAAAAAAAAGAATTTTATCTCATTTTTACCTTAAGATCCCGATGTACAACTATCTTAGATTATGTAACCCATTTTCTAATAGACCCACAATATTCTCTCCCTAACTGCTTGTACTTAGCCAACTCTACTGCTTCTCACTGAAAGACTGAGTTTGCAAGTACATATTCACTTAATCAGTGCTTATTTTTGTTAGGGCTTAGTGATTTTATTTTGTAAAAAAAAAAAAAGTTAAAAATAATATATTTTAATTCTCTTCATGGTCTACCTCAAATGACTCTTAGAAATTGAGAGAGAATGGAGTTCCTGTCTAGGCACAAGAGAAAAAGTTAGACATATGAAAAGTTTGCAGGCAAAAAAGGAGATTTGTTAGTGCTGTTAATACACAACCAGGTCTAGTCATTTCTCCTAAAACTGTGTCAAGGCAGGAGAGCCCACCTTAACTAGGTCCTCTAATATTATACAGGTAATCCCCAGGTAATCCCAAGCCGGTGAAATAAGACAAGGCAAGAAAGGCAACAGTGCAGGAAAAAGTGAGACTTCACAAACAATATGAATCTTTTATAAAATATACTTAAAAATTTTTAGGTATGTGTATGTTGTGGAGTGAGCAGAGGACTCTGCTTGTGAAAGCAGTTCCTAGAAAGCCCAAGGCATTGGATGCTCCTGGTTACAGACAGTTCTAAGTCACTCTATGTGGGTGCTGGGATGCGAACCCTGATCTTCTGCAAGAACAGAAGGTATTCTTGACCACCGAGACATTGTTCCAGCCTCAAATATGATTCTTTTAATATATGTTATATATATTAATTATATATATTCACACAAAAGAAATGAACAAAGCTGTGGAATGAAACCAATAACTAACTGTTTTATATTAATGAATGCATGAATGCAATTTAAAGTTTTCCATAGATATAAGAACTAAATAGAATATTTAGGGATTATTTGAACAAAATAAAGACATTTTACACAGAAAACTACAAAGCAAGACTGAGAGATAAAAGGTCTAAAAAAATGATTGGATTTCTGGGGACTAGAAGAGTAGGTGCTTTTAAAATTCAATTTTTCTCCATAATTAGTCAGTGCACGCAAGACCATAGCTTATTTTTCAGTATTTTTTTATCCATTTAGTCTTTCAGAAACAGATAAAAATATATATCAAAGAAAACATTTTAATTTACATTTTGAAAGATCTAGACATTTAATGAACTTAAAGCCCAGCAATCAAAGATTTCCCAAAGATTTACTAATCAAGGCAGGGTGATACTTGATGGAGACAGGCACGCACATCAAAAAGATGGAATACAAAGCCAAGAAATGCACCCACCCATGTGAAGCCATTTGTTTCTGATAAGGATATCAAAGTAATTTGATGGGGAAAAGAAAGCTCCCCCTTTTTTTCCCAATATTTGGCACCAGTTTCTCAATAAAGGAAAATAAAAACATTTAGCCTCATTTCTCATGTCATACACAAATATTAACATAAAGAAGATTTGGTGTGAGCTTCAGTTTGATCCATTACCTTAAAGCCTTAAAGAAAGAATCACATAGCTTCAAGATAAGCAAGACTATGCCATTCAGTGGTTTCAAAAGATATGGAAGCTAAATGTCAGTTACAGGGTCAGAAGTGTGACTAGGGGGGGTTAGGAAGAAGATGAGTAAGTATGCTGAAATGTTTCAAAATCCCACTTAATCAGGAACAGTGACTTCTTAGAGAACTATTTTGTGATCTTGGCAATATTTTTTTCACTGGGAGCTGCAGAGATGATTAGATGGCTAAGAGAACACCGTGATTTTGCTTAGAATAAAGGGCTCCATTCCCAGCACCCACATGGTGGCTCACAACCATCTGCAACTCCAGTTCCAGGGCATCTGGACACCCTCTTCTGGCCTCCAAAGGCATCCAGGTAAGTATGTGGCTCACATATACAAACACAAGCAAAACATTCGTGTACATTAAAAAGAAATAAAACTCGAAAAACCAAAAAAAAAAAAAAGAATTAAAAAAGAAAATTTAGAGCAGTAACATTTGAGTAGAGTTATGATTCGGTTAAAATGTTCTAATTCCTGTTTTTTACAAAATATAACACATTATTTTTCTCAATTTTACTTACCATTCCAGATTATCTGGCTTATATTAGACAAATACTTTCATATTAAAGTAAAAAAGAATATGACTTGTAAATATAATCATTTGATGGTGTTTTTTTTTTCTTTCTTGTCCCTTTATTTTCACAGCTCCAGTTCTACTTTACAACATTCTCTTTTTCCTGGTCAGTCACAGTAACCTTTTCACATGTAGCAGCCACAGATGCATCTCTCTAGATATTCAACTGTCCATACCAAAGTTAAAACAGTTTATAAATTACAAATGTATATGTATACACAGATAAATGCAGTTCTGTCATCATGATCACACATCATACATATGCATAATCTTGTCTTTTAAAAATAAAACTATTTTCCATAGTCTTTTAAAAACTATACATTTTCCATAGGATAGTTTCCAAAATCCTTTCTCTATCACCATTCAGGACATAGAGTTAGAACTCTGTGCCTTTATTGATATGGTTTTTCTTCAATGAGGATCCTTTAACCAATGGATTTAATCTTAGGCTGAGGTTCTGAGGCACTGGGAATCAAATCCACTCCCCAGGTTAACTCATTTCTTTTCTCTCTTTCTATTTTCTGCTCCTTTAATTATGCTTAGATACCTGGGTAAATATTTTACAGCAATACTCGCTCAGTGTCTGCTCCCAGAAACTCAATGACTCGATATCCAGCTATTAATTTTATCATAAATTCCTCATTTTTAATTGCTATCCACTTTGGCCTTTTTTTTTTTTCTTTTTTTTTTTTTTTTTTTTTTAGATAGGGCCTTACCAGAAACTCATTGAACCTTTACAACTTTTATGCCTCCAGTATGTTCACATCATTTGAAACTTCTATTCCAAATAAACAAAAGTAGTAGCTTTCTCTAAATGTGTCACTATAATTTTTGAGATGAAAATACAATTTGTACAGTGCTTACATGCTACAAAGTGCCTTCTCTTCGAGTCTTCCACTCTCTAAGGCTTAGATAGATCAGTGCTTAGGAGAAAAGCCATCTGCTAAAGCTCTGTAGATATGAAGCCATGGAACTCACATTATACCATACTGAACCATTTAGGATTTGATGACTTGCTCCTTTCCAATTGTGCTAAATGGTCACTGTCTGAGATACCCTTTGTGATAATCGTTGGCAATCACCTGTGGTTATCCAGAACCTTCCATGAGCTATAAAGCTAATGCTACAAACTTCTGTTCCCAACATGGTACTTATTACTGCATATGTTTATTTCTCAAGCATATGACCTGGATTCTTCTAAAATCTATAGAAGCTTCAGATGCATCTCTATCATTCCTATATTACAAAAGAATTTTACTGACTCAATATTAGCATGTATTAATTACTAACAGTACTTAGGGAATTATGCCATCCTTATTATTTCTTTCCCTCTAGCTTCGTATGAACTCTACCATTTTTAAGGAAACAGGATTTGACAGAATACCAAAAGGATGTGTACAGTGATCCTCCCTGCTCAAAGAATTTGATTCACAAATTGTACTTTACTTCTCCTATTTACTTATACACATGGCTGACAGACTATGAACTGCCATAATAATTATTTGAAAAATGAGCTTTTCTAAACAGAGCAACTTCATGGTTGTTAAAGAAACCTGTTCATGCCTTTAAATATATTTAACCCTTATGATGAAACTTAGTGTTTTACTGTCTTGACCAGTGAGAAAACATTTTCAAGATATGTGTGTGTGTGTGTGTCCATGTGCACTGCATGTGAAGAGAATCACAACAATTAATTGCTCATATCTTTCTTTCCTTCTACAATGCAAGGCATCATTTTTTTCATTATTTTTATAATATAATAAACAAACAAGAGGAAAATACTAATGAAAATCTCTAATGAAATCAGGGTGAATGTGAAGGAGGAAGGGGATGTAAATATCCATGGTGTGACATTTTTTATGACTATTTGCTTATAATTCTGCATAATAAGGCGTGTTTCTCAAGCATAAGAAACACTCCCTTGTGTTCAAAAGTAACCCTTTGCATAACGAACCATGTAGTAATTAGCAAGTTTAGTGCAAAGAAACACTAAGTCAGGAGAAAAGCAACATTCTACTTTCACTTTTATTCCCTGATGTTTCGTGGTGCAACTAACTCCCCAAAGGCACAGCATTTAAAAACCATGAATGGGAGAAGGAAAAATGAGTTTTCTTCAATGGAGTGACACTGATTTTATCAACTACACTCCAAGGCAGGTACCATGTTCAGGAGTAGTTGGCCAACACAAATTGGACTCCATGGTTTTTGTTGTTGTTTTAATTTTTCTTTGCTTTGTTTAGAAGAGAGAAAGAATATGAAAATGGGTAGGTAGAGAGGTGGGGGGAGATCTGGAAAGAATATAATAAAATGTGTGAAATTTTCAAAGAATAATTAAAACTATATAAAAATAATCCCCCAAACAAACAAACAAACAAACAAAAACATGACTGAATATCATAATGAAACATTTCAGGATTAAAAATACCAAGATTCAAAGGGCAAGAAAAATTAGTATTAATTTAAAAACCTTGAGCAATATCTACTGAAATAAATAAATACCCATACAATTAAGCATGCTAAGAGGTTTTTGTCAAATTAAAAGGTACTGGGTCAGGAGAAGTGGCTCAGAAAGTTAATAGTACTTGCTGTCTTATTAGAGAGGCCTTGAAGTTCAATCTCCAAGACCCATGTTCGATGGCTCTCAGCCACCTCTGAGTAACTCCAAGGGCTCTCAACCCTTTTCCAGCCTTGGTGGGTACACACACACACACACACACACACACACACACACACACACACACACATACACACACACACACACCCCATAAAATAAAAGGTGCGGAGAATAGAGTGCCGAATTTTGCAGATGCTTCTATGGAATAATATTTTTGTTACCTTAACATTTCTATGTGAAAACCCAGTCTCGAATCTAACATGATTTTGAGGTAAGATCCTCAGGAGGTGATTTGAGCCATGAAGGCAGTGTCCTCATTAACTGTATTAGTGACCTCACAAAACAGGTCTCAGAAAACCACCTTGCCTTTACTACGCAATCTCAGAACAAGGAAGCCAGCTGTCACCAGAACACCAGTCTACTGACACCTTAAAAAAAGCCTTTTCAGCCTCCAGAACTGGAAGAAATAATCCCTGAGGCTCAGAGACACTGTTATCCCAGTCATCCAAATGGAGGAGCCTCTATCCAGGATCTCCCAGGGCCACAGGATTCTGAAGTGAAAGGGTCCCTAACATGTGAGGAAGGCTCCTAAAAAACACATGCATCAGAGTGACCCTAAAAGTGACCATTTTGTGGAGCAATTGCTGGCCATCTCTCATGACGTGCATGGATGTTGAATTGTTATTTCTCCTTGAAAGCAGCAGAAACATCAGCAGTACCACTACATTTTAATATACATAAAAGTCTTAGATTTTTCTATTAGCATATTTGGGGCGGCAGGCTAAGGGTAAAAGTTGATAAAAATCTTCAAAATTCACCACCTGCTTCTGCTGGGTCTCATTCGTTGAAGGCAAAGGGATGGCCTTATCTTTATGGCCATTCACCTGATAGATGTTGTTTATTTTGAAACTTCAGACTAAAATGACTCTAGTCTGTTATCTTCCCTTATCCAGCAAAAACACATCCTGCCAAGGTCTCCTGCTTTTCCTGTTTTCCTTGAAGTGCATTGGGCCTGCCAACAACACTTTTTTTTCCTGAATGGATAAAAGGAGATACATTTTTTTTAAGAAAAAAAAAAAAAGAGAATAAAATTGATTTACTGATTTCAAGCCAAGGGACAAGAGACGGTTTTCACTTTAACAATCACAGTTAGATTCTGCTTCTGCAGACACAGTTTTGGAATGTGATGAGCAGCTGGTCCCAAGGACAACTGTAGCAGAGCAAAGCTTGTGTGCCGAGGGTCCCAGAAAACTTGCCAGTGAGCAGCGTTAAGTTGTACATGAATTTGGGGGAGACAATGCTCAGTAAGTGTTTATTAACAAATATGTATTTAATTGTTATATAATACCAGTCAAAGAACTGTTTCGTTTAAAAATAAATGTGACTAAAGTCCATTGATAATCCAGCTGACCCCTTTACCTGCATGTACTTCCAAAGGTTTTATTATCTGAACAATGAAGGAAAAGTATGCAAACAATAAACTAAGCAAAATAACTGAATTGGGACATTGTAACCTAGAAACAGCAGTTCTACTAAAGAAACAGTACTCTACTAAAATCCAGAAAATATAATCCTCTCATTAACGATTGTATCACATAAGCTGCCCCTTCTTACACAGCAGTGAAGTCCTTGACTCAAATGATTGATGAAGGAACAATTACCAGGACATTTGTTTGCTTCATTATAGCTGTATGCTGTGAATAAAACAATCACACTTACTTAACACACAAACAATATCTATGTAATTTAATATACAAATATATCCACATTCTTTATAATTACTGGCAAACAGAAAAAAATATTTATATTAGACACCCCCCCCCAGTATGCCCCACTCTATCTAGTATGCTGCACAACAGGTACACCTAATTAATGGGTACGACTATGGAAATTTGATTTTTGTCATAACTGAACATTATTTATAAAATTTACTTAATTTTAGTGGAGCTGTAGAGACTGTTAATGCCAAAATCAGACTCCATTTCCCTGCTGTGATGGCCTGTTCATTTTCCCGTCCAATGCTCTTGAGCCATGAAGGCCACGTCCTCATTAACTGTATTAGTGACCTCACAAAACAGGTCTCAGAAAACCACCTTGCCTTTACTACACAATCTCAGAACAAGGAAGCCAGCTGTCACCAGAACCTCAGTCTACTGACACCTTAAAAATAGCCTTTTTTGCCGGGCGGTGGTGGCGCACGCCTTTAATCCCAGCACTCGGGAGGCAGAGCCAGGCGGATCTCTGTGAGTTCGAGGCCAGCCTGGGCTACCAAGTGAGTTCCAGGAAAGGCGCAAAGCTACACAGAGAAACCTTGTTTCGAAAAATCAAAAAAAAAAAAAAAAAATAGCCTTTTTTGGTTTTGAAGATCGAAACCCACATTGGGCTGGCTGATTCTTCCCTCTGACCATTTCTTTCTTTTGTAACCCTCCCTTCCCCTCTTACACTGTTTCTCTTCCTCTTCTCTTACAATCCTTTTCCCTACCTCTCCCATCCTCCTTCAGTATATTTATCTTCCTAATTCTCGCCCCTCTCTTCAAACTAGGATCAAAAGCCTGTCGTGATGTATGAGTTAGGACTGGGTACCGCACTGTCATTTGCTCTCTGAATTTTGGTTGTGGTTTTCTGTAATAGTCTCTGGTGCAAGGATACTACTTTTCCTTGATGAGGGGTAGGACTTATACTTATCTGTGGGTATAAGGATAAATATTTAAAATGTAGTTAGGGATTATGCTTGTTCAGTTAAGTGATGGTTGTAGGTTATCTTCCAAGATACATGACTTCACTAGCCCTGGGGAAGTTGGGCAGGCTTCCAATACCAGGCATAATTTCCCTCTTATTGAATGAGCCCTAACTCCAATTGGAGAGCTATTAGTTACCATGAAGGGATGCACAACCCTATTGCACCCTTGTGGGTAACATGCCACACTGGTCACTATTTCAGTTCATAGTATCAAAGCCAGGTCAGACTGTGGATGCTCCTCTCCCTTGAAAGCTTGCATGGGAAATTAACAAAAATGAAAGATATAGAGACCATGATTTTGAGAGAGAGCAAAGGAGGAGAGTGTTCATGGGATGGGTTGGAAGGGGGGAAGGAAAAGGGAAAAGTGTTGTAATTTTATTTTAACTTAAAAACATTACATTTTAAAAGGCTGCCAGGATTCAGAAAGTTAAAGCAAAGATGATGTTTTGGGGCTCTTCTCACTTTGGACTCACATTTCCCCATACATGAGATTTAAACTGTTTAATTTCCTATATATTCCAAATCTATTTATTTTTCACTTTTATTATTTTTTTTTCAGAGTGCTTAGATGAAACTCAGATTCTCACAAATGCTAATACACCGTCTACCACTGGTTATATCTTTGCCCCTGCTTTCAAATAAAAAAAAAACAAAAGTTTTATTACCTTGTAACTTTTAGTAATGTACTAATTCACATCAGGGTGTATGAGCTGCAAAACTAATGATATACCATACAAATGAATATTCAGATTATTTTCAACTTGCTGAGTCAAATGTTTACCTTCAAAGGAAGTGTCAAGCTACAGGAATCTAAGCTCTTTAGTAAAATAATAAAGGATATTGGTAAGAACTTAAGGCTTTGGAAAACCTTGTATGGATCTCTAACAAGCACAGTAGCAGTAAAGAGCCCTTAAGGAGGACTTCATTCCCTTCTTGTCAAGGGTATGAAATTCCCGGCCTTGGTGAAGACCTAGCAATGATCTGGCTAAGAAACTACCTCTCAGGAATGTGAGACCAATCCTAGGAAGGAGCTGCACCTGAGCCATGCTAAGGAAATAGGAAGACATTACTAGACCTTTTAAAAAATAACGTTCTTTTCCTTCCCAGAATTCCTGCCCACTCCCTCACCCTCCACCCACCTTGAAGTCCCCATGAGCCACCATGAGGTTCTGTTGCTTCTGCCTTGTCTTTGTGTCTGATTCAGGAAGGTATAACTTTTCCTATTTTTCTCTTCTATCTTCTTTCTGATTCTGGCCAGAGTCTAAGAGTGATTTCTCTGGCACTTCCAGCTTTTTACCTTCTCTCAAGCTCCCTTTTCCTCCCCATAGCTGTTCATGATATGGCTTACTGCCATGTCTAACTCAAGAGACATTGCTCTCTTCCTCTCTCTTAAACTTCCACTATGAATACATAATAAACCTTTTCTGCAACTCACCCTCTGTGGTCTGTGACTCTCATTCTTTGAATTCGTGAGTCAAGAACCTGAAAAACCACTGGCTTGGAGCAGCTTTGGTGGCTATGGGGTTTCCAGGACCCTAGCTATCCAAGAAAATGCTATTCTCAAAGACACTCCAATATTCCCACCCCAATATATCATTCTCAGAATGATTATTTCCTAGTTATTATAAAGCTGTGAATCTCAGGTTCTTTGCTGGCCTCAATATTTCGAATAAAGCCAGTTACAATTTTTAAAATGTTAAAAGTCACTAAATATGTGCATAAACATGTATTCACATATAACAATTAATGAATAAAGAGGCCATGAATTTGAAAGAGTGCAAAGATATATATATGGGATGGTTTGCAGAGAGAAAAGGGATAGGAGCATTGCAATTATAATATTAAGAATAAAATAAAAAAACAAAAGTCAGTAGACTATTGTATGTGGTGTGACTAGCCTATAATCCCAGAATGTAAGAGGCTGAGGCAGGAAGATCAAGGCCAGTCAAGGCTAAGTAGAAAGACAATGTCTCATAAAAAAATAAAAAAGGAAGAAAGAACACTTAGGTGACAGTTCTTAAACTATTTATACTTTAAAGTCTTATTAATTAAGAGCTAGATTTTAACATCTATAGACATTATTGGCTGGAGTCAACCCTTCTTGTCTTTTTGCTTATGTGTTCAGCTAAGTATCAGTGAGAGTGCTTGACCTAGCTGATCCCCTTTGGAAGAGACAATCAGAACACATCTTCTAATTTCATGTTTCCATGTGATCCAGTTGGGTGCCTAAAAGATTGGCTGGACTATTTACTCTACGAATATTATCAAAACAATACTTGGAGTTTGCCTAGAGACAAAAACTGTTCCATCATGATCAGTACGCAAAGCAAAGGCTGAACAGAGCCAGGCAAAGACTGAGACATAAGCCTCTTCCCTGGATTCCCAAGTAACTGAATAGATTGGGTGAGATTCAGAGTTCCTGCTTCCCAAATGGCAGTAACCTTTGGCATCCATCTTCATCCTTTGACCGAGGCAGCCTGAGTATCTTCTCAGCTTCACTAAACTCTGGACAATTTTCTCCCTTACTATAAGCCACACCCGACTTCTTTTAAGCTTTGACTTTAGAAAATCTGCCCTGGATGCTTTCTCTACCTGTGTGTCAAGTGACCTCCCAAGCTCTGGAGATTCTTATAAGACAGGAAAGTTCCTTGTCATTTAGCTAATCCTCAGAAAAGTAATGATCACAAAAGGTCTGTCCAGCTCTCAGAAGAAGGCTGAAATTCTAACTTCCACAGGCAGCAATTTCTGCTGGCTTTACCACCTTGACCAACCCTTGGTCTCTGTCATAGGTCCACAGCTCATTCTAGTGCTGGGAAATTCCTGTGTGGTCACTGTTTTATGTGGAAGTGAGTGTGATTGCTTCCTCTTACTACAAAGCTGTAGAATGAAGTCTTATTCCTTTAACTCCGTTAGCCAGTTCCCCACTCCCATTTATTTATTTATTTGTTTTAAATTTATTTATTTATTTACTTACTTATTTACTTTTCAGCATCAATCTGTAATCAAATAAATCCTAAGGCGGGTTTCAAACTCAACTCCTAACATGAGGTGATTCTGAGCTTCTGAACTCTGATCAATTTCTGTACATTCTTCTCTATGACAGAAAAGACAAGATGTCTAATATTTTGAGAAATGAACATTAGGTTTTTTTTTTCTCTTTCAAAATGCACTTAGTCATTTGAATTCCTTTGAAATATAAAAAGCACCACAGTCGTCCCTCTTATCTACCATTAATGCCAAAAATATTAAATGGAAAACTGCAGAATCAAACACTTGATAAGTTTGAAATGACATGCTGTTTGGGGTAACAGTCTTAAGTCTCTAGTTGTCTCTTCCCCCACGTCTCCTGGCTATAAGTCATCCAGTTAACCAAGACATCCACCATGCATGCATTTCCTACCTGCTTAGCAGGCACTTGCTTCCCGGACAGACTGTGGCAGCACTTATTTACAACTCATTCATCTCCTCTTTAGTGTTGTCCCTAAATGTGTCATAACATACGATGCTATAATATGTAGGTCTGCAACTCTGCCCAGTTTCAGGGATCCACCCCAAGCAGGTAAGGGAGGGTGACTGTATTGGTAAACGACTGACTGAAGAAGACCAAGTTGTTACTTCTCATTTTCCCAAACTTCTATCAGGTCAGGAGGGTCAAGTCACACAGCTGTGCTTTATGAGAGGCAGCCAACCATATTTATTCCACATCTTCCCTAGAGCAGTGAACTCGGTGCTCTCGCTGATAATTAGCATAAGTAAACCCAGCTCACTCCTGGTTGGCAGGCACATTTACACCTCCTTATCACCCTCCAGGGAAGCATAACACAGACCTGCCTGGTAGAGCTTCCCAGCATTTCAGCTGTGAGCTTGTTCTGGAGCCTTTACATTAACATGCAAATGTCCTCTTTAAAGTCTGAAGATGCAAGCCTGTGTCTCCTGTTCCATTAAGTTCCCTTCCCATCCATACCAAGGTAGGACTCTCCATGGCAGACCTGTTGCCAGGGAGCTTGCAAGGAGCGGCAGATGGCTTATTTTCTTCCTTACTTTTACTTCCTTTTTACTGTGACCTACTTTGTTGACTCCTTCTGGACACTGACTGTAGAGCCTGAGTGTTACTTCATTTCCTTAACATTAGAAACAGTGGACTCTTAGAACACAAACTCCTGCTTTCTGCACATGTTTGAAAAGGTAATTAGATACAGATTTAGTTATGACTAGGCGCTTCTATAACCATGTCCTAATTCTTTGGGGTTTCAATTCCCCTCAACTACTGAGCCCTTGTAGCAGGGCCCAGAACCCATCTTTCTCAGTAAAGTATAGGTACTGTCGACTCAAACACCAGAGCTCTCATTTTAAAAGGAAATAGAGATTGTTTATTCAGGAGTCATTTTGAGTGACCATGGCCTGAGAACACAGATTTAGGTTACCTCAAATTCCATGTTTCAGAACTGAAAAAGTCACAAATCAAGGCAAGTTTAAAATAAGGTGATGGATATACCAGGGAGGCAGGTGTATGGAAATGGAGGAAGCTTTCTAAAAGCTCAAGATGCTATCCGATGGCAGTCTTAGCTTATGATTGGTAGCAGCTAGTTGCTTGCTAAGTTAATAGATTCTAAAAGGTTTTTATCTATTGCTGTGTTAATTCTGAGAGGGGTAAGGAATGGCTGTACCTGAGGCAGAACTAGCCCAAGATAAGGTTATAAGCTTCTGGACCTGTAGCACTCCGATCTCTTCACAGTACTGAAATTCTAACCAGCCAACCAACTGGTCTCTGCAGACTCAGCTTCCTGTCTGGAGTCTTTTCGTTCACAGCCAGATGCAGCATTCTTTCAGAAGCTTTTATTCACAGTACTCCTCAGTAAACTGTGAGAAGGCTTCAGTCCTTAATTCTACCCCGTAGTTCACTGTGCACTGTCCTCCAGACTTCCTACCACATGCTACATAAATCCTTGCCCTCCAGGGTGGAGGGCAGGAGGGTTCAAATCTGCTCAGGTTCTCTCTACTTTTTTCCTTTGGAGAAAGGAAATACATTATTTTTCTCTATTGTGGGGACAAAATCATTCCCCTAAAGCAATAAACAGCTCAGGTTTTAAATGGGAGGAAGATTAAAACTTTAAGGAAAATTAAGAGACTGTTAGCTTACATTTGAAAATACCACATCACCAATGCATATTGACACAGACATTTTGCCTACTGCATAGGGGGTCTTAGAGCTGATCTTATTCTTTATTATCTTTAAACAGAAACTCAGTCAGGAGATATGAATCCATATTGTATCCCTTTTCCTTTCTAAATCCAGAATTAGAAGGAACTTGTTTTGAGTCAGAGTTAAAAACAGAAACTTTTTATTAACCCCAGATGAATTCTGTTTGAAATATTTTTTTACAAGAGTACCTTTGTATTTGTGAATGTAAATTTAAGCAAGCACTCTTTAAAGTTAATCACAAATAGAACACATCTAGAATAAATCTAAGGAAATTTCCATCTCCCACAGCATTCTTCAAAATTGTGTAAAAGTATTGAATAACTGCTTGTTAATGAAGGCCTTAACATTAATATTCTTTTGTAAAATGGAATAGTGCCCTACTGGTCAGAACAGGACCCACAGTTGGGCACAGGGACCCCCCAAACAGCAGCTTCTTTCTTGTTTTTGTCCAGAACTGAAGCAGTCCTTGGAGCTTTGTGAAAAAATAAATAAATAAAATAAAATGGAAAAGAAAGGACATGACTGCTCCCAGGTATGGTGGAGGAGAAAGTTTATTGTAGATTTGTGGGAGAGCATAGCCAGAGGCAGGGACATCTGGACAGTGGACATGACCAGACTGATCTGGACTATGTGGGAGATGAGGAGGAGAAGGGAGAAAGGAGAGAGGGGAACCAGGTGCAGCAGCCAGGAGGTCAAAGGTCAAAAAATAAAAATAAAAATAAAAAAGGAAGGGTGTCCAAAATGTTTGGATTATATAGGGAAGAACCTCTGGGAGAAGGACAGCCCAGGCACTGGGCTGGAGGGGAGTTCAGGGTAGTGGAAGGGATATGCCAGCCATCCTCTGTAACAGATAGAAACTGAAGGTTGCTGGGAGAAACTGGCAGACAGGTCTGCTTTACTATGTTAAATAGGCACCTCAGCTATTTGTCCCAGGTTTGAAATTTAACACTTTGGTTTCTGATCTCTTTTCCAAAGAAGAAAAGCCCTCAGGGGAAGCTATTATGAGAGTAAGATTGAAACTCCAATCTGTTCATGAGGGCAACTAACCAAACTAAACTGCTCCATGGGTGGAAAGAAAGGTTTACTGGGGATCAAACTGACAAAGCTATCTCTGCACAGGGGTCAGAGACCAGCAAAATGGTGGAAAAGCAAGTGAATTTTGTAGGTCAGCGGGATGAGGCCTTTGAGACGATACTAGCTGTTGGGATTGATTAGGAACTTGGGAACTAGATGCTCTTGCCCAAGATACTTGACCTTTGGGGAGGGGAGAAGCTTTGGGTCGAACATTCCAGCCTTTTGTTTATGACAAGGTGTGCTAAAGTCCTCTGGCTACGTCCACAATATGGCTTAAAGGTGGGGATTGACATCAGGCAGGCAATGGCAGGACACCTGGAGAAATTCCATCTTAAGCTTCCGCTTTACTGGCAATTCTGCTTTACGGGTAATTTCATTTGAAAGAACTTGAAGAGACAGGGAGCCAACACATTACTATGAGAAGGTCAGGGACTAGTTAGAGAGAAGGAGCAAAGGGCCCAAGGAAGACCATGGGAGGGTCTTGGAGTCAGCCCCTGGAGGCCACAGTTTGTGAGCCGGTATTAATCCTTTCACTGGACTGGACTGGTTGCAATAGCTATCAGCAAACTGACTCCTGGCTGGTTGTGTAGGACCACCAAGGCTAGAGGAGCGATCTGGTTTTGGAACAGTTGCAGGGCTGAAGTTGGTTTCTGGATGGTATCTGTCAGCTGAGTGAGATCTGCTGGGACAGATACAGACTACAGAAAAAACCGTAAAGTCAACGTGCTTACTGAAACTTCCAAGGCTGACTTCAAGCCTGGGTGGCCAAGAAGACAGAGAGAACACACCCAAAGGAAGGACAGAGAGAAGCCCATCATCTCTAAAGCTTACCTGTTTTTTTTTTTTTTAAAGTTGATAAAGAGATGCAAGTTTTAGCTATATTAGCAGGAATATTGTGTTTAATCTGCATTGAAATCCTCACTGTAGAGAAAGCAGTTAAGAAGTGTCTGTAACCAGCTCCAGCCGATTCGTGCCTTTGAGCCATAGGAAAAATAAAGTTGATAACTTTTGAAAAAGTCATCAACGTGATAGAAGCATGAGCATTCCTCTGTAATAAGACAGCAATGTCCTGGCAGGAAAGAGAACAAAGGGGAAAAAGAACTTGAGGACCCAAAGGATGGTTCTGGGATAAAAAGTAAAGACTCTTTTGCCAGTGCTCCTAACTTGTTGAAAGCTTTGGTAGCCAGTGTTCATAACTGCTGCCAAGACTAGATCCATAGCTTATGACAACTCTACTGATTGAAATATGTGTTTAACATGGGTGCGCTAAAGTTTGAGCTTTGAAATTTCAGTACTGTATTATGATCTTTAAGTCTTGTTTTTTTAACATACCTTAAGTACTTTCTCAGATCCTCACCACTTGCATGAACCTTCTTTCCATTCTCATTATTACAACTTGAATATTGAGAATACCCATTGAAAAAGTAAGTCCTTTTAAAACAATAACTGAAACATAAAGAAATAGTAAAAAGCTTTTTCTAAGTCAATAACAACATCACGGTAGCTTTGAGTTTGCTTTTTCGATGAAACTTGTCCTAAGTTTAGCTCTAGGAAAAGTCAAGGCTTGACTTCTCTACTTGAAACCGATTTAGCCTAACAGTTCATTTTAAACTTCATGTTTAAAGGCTTTTTATTTAAGAAACTCAGGTAATTTAAATTTTCCTTTAATGATCTCAAATTTGCATCACATGCAAGCAACATGTACCTCTTTTGCACCCAAAGTTATTCTAAAGGCAGAGTGTTTGTAAGGTGAAAGCAGACTTTCTAGCTAGAAAGGGACTGACCAGGCAGCCTCAGGCAAGGAGCTGGCCCTGGTCTGCTTGTTGCTGGAGCAACAAGTGGCAGAGATGCTAAATGAGCCAATGAAGAGAGGACCTGTTGTTGGGATTGGGAGTGGGCAGAGGTTAAGACTGAAGGAGCCAAAGGGAGAATAGAGGAATGAGGGTGGTGTAGCACGAATCTTAAATGGTCTTATTAATAAAAAGAAACCTGAAGCCAGGTATTGGGGTGAATGCTGGAAGATCAGAGAAGCAGAACAAGCCACAGCCACCGCACCTCACCACTTTCTCAGCTGATTCTGTTTCCTCAGACTGAAAGCTTCTGAGTCCTCATCCAAATGGATCTCAGCTGAACTGCTCCTCGAAAGCCTGAAAGCTTATCCAGGCTTCCTGGTTTTCACGCCTTATATACCTTTCTGCTTTCTGCCATCACTTCCTGGGATTAAAGGCGTGAGTCACCATGCCTGGCTGTTTCCAGTGTGGCTTTAAACTCACAGAGATCCGGATGGATCTCTGCTTCCCAAGTGATAGGATTAAAGGCATGTGTGCCACCATTTTCTGTCCTTTGTATCTAGTGGCTGTTCTGTTCTCTGACCCCAGATAAGTTTATTAGGGTGCACAATATTTTGGAGAACACAATACCACCACAGGGTGGGAGTGCCGGCTGACCTCTTTAGCAGTCTTGTCAGTGAAAGCATTTCTCAAAGCTATATCATTAGTAGGGGGGAGGTAAAAAAGGGGTAGACTCTATAGCCTGGTCAGCTGAGACTATGGCATAGCCCAGTAGGCAGGAGCTGGTGGAGTTGAGAGATAAATTTTAGAGAAGCTGAGAGATAAGCTTCCATGTATGAACCAAGTATAGTCAGGATGTAACAGAGGGTAAACAGGAAGTTGTAATTTTTGTTGGTAAGGGTTTCAAGTGATTCTACACAGAAGTGGATGAGGATAGTCACCCTGTGAAGGAGTATAGCAGAAATCAAGTGAGATATCAGGATTTTCTAGGAAGGTTATATGAAAAAAGCTGAAGCTTAGAAGGGGACAAAGTAGAGAAGCTCTTGTGTGATAGGAGGTCCTTGAGCCAGTGCGGTCAGAGAACAGAGAGAGAGTGAGTGACGACCGAAGGTGAGTTTAGAACATTGTGGGCTAATAGGGAGATGTCTGCTAGTGGCTGTAAGCAAGGTTGCCATCCCCTAGCTGCTGTTTCTAGCTACTTGGAAAGATAGGCAGCAGGGGCAAAGGTGTGTCCTCTCTCTTGTCCCCAAACCAGCAGGAAACTGTTTTTAGTAGTATATAGAATAAAGGGTTGGTCAAGTTCTGGGAAAGGCAGAGCCAGGCTTATAAAAGTGCCTTTTGGAGGAGAGAGAGAGAGAGAGAGAGAGAGAGAGAGAGAGAGAGAGAGAGAGAGAGAGAGAGAGAGCAGGTGTGACAGGGTTAGTAGGATCTAGAGGTTCAGTTAGGGGGCCCTTAGCTTTGTCATAGAGGGTATGAGCAGGAGCAGCTGCCTCATGTACCAGAGTGACTTTTGTTGAGTAGTCTTCAGGAACCAGGAAAGAGAGGCTCCAGTGAGCCAATGAGAGAGACAGAGACAGAGCACACAGCTCTGAGGTAACACTTACCAAGTGGCTGAGGAGAGAGGATTGGGGAGAGTGGGTGAAGGAGAGAAATGGCTGCTAAGGCAAGCTCTAAAATTTTGGAGTCGAGTGTGGTGGGTAGCAGAAGCCATTCGAAGCAAATGACACACACCCAGGAATGTTGAAAATCTATGGTTTGTTTTGTTGAAGAGGGTAGGGCCCTTAGGAAAGGGAGCCTTTTGTTCTTCTGGGTTAAGGAAACACATGTAAGAGAGGGCATAGTAAAACCACTGAAATAGAAAGCTCTGTGGGTAGAAAGAAAGATTTATTGGGGATCAGGTTCCCAAAGCTATCTCCTGGGTAGCAGAGAGAGGGGCAAAGTGGTGGAAAACAATGGAGTTTATATGTGAGCAGGATGGGGGTCTTTGAGCTGATGCAAGAGGTTGACAAGGATTTAGGGAACAAGAAGCCCTTGGCCAAAGTAGTTGGCTTTTGGGGTGGCTTAAGGGAGGGGGTAAACAGAAACCACCTCAAGAGATCTGCTTTTCTAGTAAATTCAGTACTCTTGAAGCAGAGTCAAGATTAGAGTTTCTGTGCCTCAGACAACCGTCAGTGTTTTCTTGGTTTTCTCTTAAGTCTCATTAAGACAAAGTTTTGTTTTGCTAATGGATGGTTCCACTAATTTAAAGAATTGACCTATTTTTTTTTCCTGAAACAATCCTCAGTGGTATAAACATGAACTTTTATTGTTTTCCTTAGCATTGAATTTATATATCTTGATGCATTTAATGAAGGAGAGTATTTCAAAATAGGCAGTCCTCATTTGGAGACCTTCAATCTAAATACATTTATTTCTTGTGATCTTGGAAAGTATGTTTGTTGTAATTTGAGTCAAAATACAGGCCACAGGCATGTTTAAATGTATCTTTATGAAGACCTTATAGGAAGGCTAATCACCCTCCAGCTTAAGCAAAATTGATTGTAATAAGAGATTTAGATGATTGTTAATTATATTTGGCATGGTGTGTATACTAAGACACCCTAGACTGCAAGTAAATTCACTTCTCATCAAATCTCAAACCAAAAGCTATAAAGAAAGACATTCTGATGTGAATTATGCTGTAATGCTTTTTGGTGACCAGACGCAGAAACTAATGTATTTGGCAATGGTTGACACTTTTCCTGAGCAACCATCAGTAAATAATGTATTGACTTAAAAAAAAAGTGCTGTAAGGTTCAGCTCCTTCAGTAATTACTGAAGTTCCTTCAGCCTGAATTTACTCAGCCTGTAAATGTATATACAGCATGACTCTGACTCTGATTGACTACATAAATAACTAGTAATTTCTTATTTTTAATTTTTTTTTTTTGATTTTTCAGGACAGGGTTTCTCTGTTCAGCTTTGGTACCTATCCTGCATCTTGCTCTGTAGCCCAGGTTGGCCTCGAACTCACAGAGATCCACCTGCCTCTGCCTCCTGAGTGCTGGGATTAAAGGCGTGTGCCAACACACCCAGCTTTAATCAGTAATTTCTTAACAAATGAACAAACATTATTAATAAATTGATAGATGTTAAGAGAATTTAAAAAGCTACAATGCTGTTACGTCAATAGGATTTAATCATGTATTTGTCATACATTTGTTTCTTTGTGCATTTGTCATGAAGTATTTTTACATTGCTCATTTTATTTTAACTAGATACTTTATGGTTGTTTATGAATTATGTATAATTAACATACAATATATGTTATATATATATATATATATATAAACACACTCATTTAAAACTTAAACATAGATTCAGAGAAACTAAAGGGTTTACCAAAAGCTACATAGACAATAAGTATCTGAACCTAGAATAAAATCCTTATCTGCAGAGTTCTGTTTCAGGGTTGGAAATCCTGCCACTACTCTAGAAGACTAATTTTCTCCCCCATTAGGTGAAAGACTTGAGGTTATTGGGCTCAACATCAACTAACTTAAGTTCACAAAGTGAGACGTGTAGGTGTCCACCACAAGGTCTTAATTATACATCCACCCAGCTGACGGACCTTCAGGTCATCTGAATGATAGCTCTTCTCATTCAGGTTTTCTAGAGGAAGGCTCTCCAGGCATATTCTCGTGATGTGAGATATGAAAGAGTAAGGACAATAGCAAAATAAGTTTACCAAGTCTTGATCTTATCTCTTCTATCAACATTCCATTTCCAAAGCAGAATAGCCCAAGGCCAGGAGTGGTGTAATAATTTTGGTTTCCTTTATGGGAAAAAGATTGCCAAGTCACACAGCAAAGGATGTGGATTCTGTGAGAAGCTGAGGACATTAATGCAAAGTACTTAAGATTCCTTTCAGCTCCCCAACATTGTTGTGATTTTCTTCCAATTTACATCTCTCTGGCAGTCTTTTTCTTCATTTTATTTCTTAATGCTTTTCAAATTGCCCAGGGCCAAAGGGGTTTTAGTGGAGAACAGAAAGCCCAGGTCAATTTCCCTTTTTATTATGTGTGTGTTAATCTTTTCCTTCCTTGAACATACTGTTCTAGATGGCAATGTTAGAGTAAAATCTCCTGTGAGGTTGGGATATGACATTCTCTTCAGTGTACATATAACTTCAGAGTTCACATCGACACAATTTTGCTTGAACAGAGCAGGAGAGAGAATGAAGGAAACTATATACACACAGTGTTGGGACACGTGTGTCACCAAGAATGTGAAGAGGCTACAGTGGGTGGAAAGCCATCGCTGGGAAATGCACAGGGGCTTTCAATCAGTTGACCGCGAATCTCCGTGAGAAGCCCACACGAATCTCTGCTCAGTTCCAGCTCCCAGCATCCTTTTATTTTCTCTCAGTAGCAGTCATCAAACGGCTTTCTTCTGAAGATTCTTCCCTCCTCTACGGCTCGCTGTTTCATCTTTTCACTTTTATTTATTGTTTTTTATGTATTTTTAAAACCGTGAAAAAATAAGAAGGGCTCTTTAACAACTTGAAGCAGAGCAGAAAAGGCACGAGGGAAATTCTTGAAGTCATCCTTTTTAACAGATGTTTTAAAGAAAATACCTCTTGAGCTTTCTTACTTTTAAGAATTTTTGCTGACCATCAATGTGGAGAATCAGATTAAAGTAACAAATACTGGGAAAGGACAGATAGTCTTCCATATTGTACTGCTGGCAGTAGAGTGGGGGTGATCATCAGCCCAAGCTTGCATTGTGTTCAGCCTAGTACTAAAATGTATCTGGAAGATGGATAGTACATGGCAGAGGTGTCTCTGTTTATGTAAAACTATCAGGACATTTCTAATGAAGAAGTAGAATTTACTATACACTAAGTTAATTGAAACAAAGAGGCCATTGGTACAGAGAAAGTATATCATTGTCTTAGCATAATGTCCCTTACTCTATCTTTCTAGTCAATATGACAAAAGTCTTAAGATGGGGCAGTTTTAGAGTGATTAAAAAAAATAGGTAGAACTTACTTCTTGAAAGAATTTGTAAGATTTGCTTAGAAACAAGCAGCACACAAAGTCACTCGTTTTTGTATGGAACTTGTGTCCTGAATTGTGACTATTGTAACCTTAACGTGGCCATCATCACCTGTTACAATTTGAATAGGTTTTGTCCTCACAAAATTTCATGCACTAGAAGCATAAACCTCAGTGTAACAAGAGTGAACCTGTTTTAAAGTGGTTGGGGCCATAAGAGAGTGAATTTACACATAGACCTACCACCCTGCCTCAGAAGAGATTAATGACTGCCTCTGGAGTAGATCTGTCTTATGGGACTGGTTTGCTTACCAGGAGGGTGAGTTGTTATAAAGTGAGTTTGACTTTCTTGTCTTTCTGTCTTGGTTCTGATCCCTAGCATACATACTCTGTGACAGTCTCGCATATGCTATCTACCATATGTAAGAACCATCTCAATCATTGGCAAAATAAAAACTACTTATACTCCACCAACTTCCAGTTATTCTGCTATAGTAATATAAACTGGCTAAGCTGGCATCTGTAGTGGAGCTGGGTAATGTTACTATTAGCACCAACAGTGCCTTACGGGGAAAGAAGGGACAGTCATTATTTTGCTTATCACAGCTAACACAGTCATGGATGTTTCACACTGCCAGTCCTAAAATGATCTCAGAAAGCATCTCTGCATCATCAAATGTGATTTCTGAGGTTATCAGTGTTTTTACACTGAGGTTAATGTACTGAAGTGATGGTCCATTGAGAGACTTGTGATGTTCTCAGGTCCTTTGCCTTTGTAAGGTCCAAGATACTTGAAATTCTTTAAAGGGTAAGAAAAAAAAAACCAGTAAATTTTGGCTTAATCTTAGAAGGAAAATAGTAGCTTGTATTGGAATAGGTCAAAACAGATAGTATGTTTTGAAAGACAGAAGAGAAAATGAGATAGAAAGAGATAAGGTCAGGGTGGAGAGAAAAAGCAAAAGCAAAATTGTATTTGAAGAAGAATTTGAAAATGATTATTAGTTACTGCTTTGTATTAGTAGGAAAATAAATCAGCTCAGTTACACTCGGGTGTTTTTTTTTGGGGGGGTTGTTTGTTTTGTTGTTGTTTGATGTTGTGTGTGTGTGTGTGTGTGTGTGTGTGTGTGTGTGTGTATGTAAGGACTATTTCCAATGTAAGTTCCACTGAGTCAGTGGTCCCCACTTCTTAGTAAGTAGAAACTTTTTTTTAGGTCTTTCCCATGGTCAGCAGCTGCCAATTTCATTACATACTTTAATTGGTCACCAAATGCTGCTGTATATAGAATCAGTCCATTTTGTATCTGTTAGATCTATGGATGAAGAGGAAATAGTGCATCACCATCTCCATCATTGAGAGGGAGCTAGAATGTGTTCCAGAAGACCTCAAAGACCTCAACATCCCTCATTGTGGAATGATCAGAAGAGGGAGAACAGTTACCACCTTTTTTCTTAAAAACTGATAACTTCACAAGTGTGTTTCTCTCTTTTTCTTCTTCTAAAGCCATTTCTCAAATCATACAGAAAGATTTTATGGATTTGTCTACTACTCTAGTGTAAGACAGACATTGACTAAAATCAGCTCCTACTTTCAAAACCCTGAGGAAAGTTCCTGCTGTAGTCATTGCTGCTGTCTATTCAACTCCCATTTTCCATCTTCCCATGTTTTGAGTCCTTTTATGTTTGAGTGGCAATGCAGTCTTCTCAGGGAGTAAATTATTTAGGTTTGTGGTAACCCTAGCAATTATATTCCTATTTCTTGACAATTGGTAAGCTCATATTATTCAGTGTTGCTCTAGAAATTATAAAAATAACAATGAAGTTTAAACTGATGAATAAAAAATACCAAGTAAATGTTATTTTAGAATATGACCCAATTCCTTCCTGTCTAAGGTGCTGTCATTTAAGAATATGTTGATTAGTGCAATAACAACCATATTGGGGAAAAGTAAAGCCAAAGCCATGAAATAGCAGAAGGAAACCTGGTATCTTCATCAATGTTATTGCTATGAAGAGATGCCATGACCGTGGCAGCTCTTATAAAAGAAAGCATTTAATTGGTGCTTGCTTACAGTTCAGACATTTAGTCCATTATCGTCATGGTGGAAAGCATGGTGGCACACAGACAGACATGGTTCTGGAGAGGTAGCTGAATGTTTTACACCCACATTGACAGACAGCAGGAAGAACAAAACAGACACTGACCCTGACTTGACCATTTGAAACTCCAAAGCCAACCTCCAGTGACCCACTTCCTTCAACAAGGCCACACCTGCTCCTACAACTCCACACTTTCTAATTTCTGTCAAGTAGCACCACTCACTAATGACCAAGCATTTAAATCTATGAGCCTATGGGGGCCATTCTTATTCAAAGTACCACACTTGGAAAAAATATAGGTTCCATGTTTCTTCTCACTTCTTGTCTCAAAGAAAAATTCAACTAAGAGACATGGGCAGTTTAAACAAAGGTTTACTTAACAAAGCAAAGTAGAGCATACACTCTAGACAGATCAGAACAGGCTAACTCAAAGGGAGGGAGCAGCCCCCTCAGTTCTGTAGTTTGGAGTTTTTAGGGTTATTTATGTGTATTTATGAGGTGTATGTCATATTAATAGGAATAAAGGTATCTTCTTCTTTGGTAAATAGTGGTGACTGGATCTGTCTTTTATGGTATTTATTCTCATTTCTTCTCCCTTGAAAAGCTCATAATGTGTAAGTGATAGTACAATGAAAGTCTTTTGACATTACAGATCCTTTGTTAGTGTACGTGTGTGGCAACTGGAAAAGGTCCCTGGTGTTTGGGTTTTCGATACAGTGGGAAGAATGTAACTTAACTATAAGGATGGTTAGCCACATTCTTACCATTTGCGACAAAGCTACAACCATAAATCTCCAGTTACCTTGGTTACCTCATATCTAATTTCTTGCCTACCCTTTCTCATCAATATTATAGAAATTACTACTTTGGACTTCATTTTTATGTGGAATAGCTAACTTATATTCATTGCTTGTGCTACCAATAATTAATATAATAGTTAAGTCAAATATTATTTTACTCAAACCTAAGAGATGGCAACTGAAATAGCTACAAGCAGTAGATAATCCATTTGGTGACTGGTTTTATAAAGATTACTGTACCTAAGAATTCTCTTAAAGCTAACAGCTAAAATTTGGAATACAAAAAAGAAAAACTGAAGAAAGTAAATGACTAGGATGATAATATACTGATTTATTTGTTTTCCCACACTGCTGTGGAATATTCCTTTGCCCTGTGTGAATCTATGTCATTGTGATTGGTTTAATAAAGAAGATGGCTGGCCAATAGCTGAACAAAACAAAGTTAGACAGGAGAGCCAGCCAGACTAGGAGAATTCTGGGAGGAAGAAGGGCAAAGTCTAGAGTCACCAGCCAGGAGCAGAGGGAGGAGGAGATGAACATACCATGCTAATAAAGGTACTGCCACGTGGCAGAATGTAAATAGGGAATATAGGTTAACTTAAAATGTGAGAACTAGTTAGTAATAAGCCTGAGCTATTGCCCAAGCATTTATAATTCATATAAGCCTCTATGTGTTTATTTGAAAGGGGCTTTGGGACAGCAGAACTCTGCCTACACCACATTTAAATACAAGGAAAACAATGGTAGGCAAAATGGGACCTTATTCTTTTCTCCTAACCTCTGTTTATAAGAGAAATTAATTCAGAAATTCAAAGTAACTAATGGTTTGTGATCTGGGTTTTCATTCTAGTAGTGTGATGGACCCAAATGAATGATCTAAGGATCCAAAGGGGGCTGAGTATAAGTCACTTATTTCTGTGCTCTATATCTTACCAGACTCAGCCAAGCATCAAAAAAGTTTCTTTCGATAGTTGAAAATGTGACTTCAATCTTATCAGACCGGGGAACAGAACAAATGCAGAAGGAAATTCACTTTTGCACACTCACTTTTCTTGAGTTAGGTTTTCTGCTGCACCTACTTGAGAACATTGGTCCAGAATCTTAAGCCTTTGAAGGTAGCTCCATAGCAGCAGCTTTTCCCAAGGAACTGCTGCGCTTTGTATATTGCAGAGCTCTTTCAATCTTGGCTTACTGGGCTGAAGAGGGACTGGCTTTCCCAGCTGAGGAAAGACTGAGAATCAGGGACCCTGTTTTGAAAAATTAGGTGGAACAAACTAAATTCTGTTCAGGGCCTTCAGTCTTCATGGGTAAGCATCATTGTGAAATTATGTCAATCTAGGGATCTAACCTTGGGGAATTTTATCATATCAGTGTTTTGTTAAACTTCTTCTCAGACTAAGATTGTGACCTAATCAAGAAAGGACCAGTATAAACATCTGATATAGGGTTTCTATATAGAGTATATAAACAAATAAACAAGCAAGCAAACAAACAAACAAAAACCCAAATCAAGAAATCAAATAACACAATTAAAAAATGAGCTATGAACTAAACATAGTTTTCAAAAGATGAAACACCAACAACTAAGAAATACTTAAGAAAATATTCACCATCCCTGGCCATCATAGAAATGAAAATTAAAAGTACTCTGAAGTTCCACCTTATCCCATTCATAATGGCCAAGATCAATACAACAAATGACAGTATGTGCTGGTGAGGATGGGGTGAAATCAGAGCACTGATTTGCTAGTAGGAATGCAAACTGATACAGCCATTATGAAAATCAAGGTAGAAGTTGTTAGCATTCTGAACTGCCACTTGGGGACCTGCTGAGCATCCTGATGCCATCTTTCATAAAGTCCCCTTACATAAGACAAAAACTCTCCCTTCTTCTTCCTTCTTCCCTTTCTCGCCACGAGGTAGCGCACACCTTTACTTTCCTTCTTTCCCCCTCTTTTCTTTCTCCCTCTCCCCCTTTCCCTCTCTTTCTCTCTATCTCTCCTTCTCTCTATCTCCTATTTCCTCCCACTTTAATAATAAAACTTCCCACATGGATGCCAGATCAGCATGGTGTGAGTAATTTTCCACTGCATGGTGTCTCTGGGGCAACTTGGCTCAAACTTGCCAAGGCCTCTCACGTGCCATCTTACAAAAGAAGTTTCTTAGGAAGGTAAGAATTGACCTACTTCAAGATCCAGGTATACTACTATTGATTATATACACAAAGGACTCTGTATCTTACTATATAGATACTTGCTCATCCATGTTCATTGTTGCTCTCTTCATAATAGTCAGCTATTGGCAGCAGCCTAGACACTCATTAACTGATGACTAGAGAATGAAAATGTGGTACATTTATACAATGGCATATTGTTTAACTTTTAAGAAAAATTAAATTACAAAATTTGAAGGTGAATGAATGAATCTAGAAACCCAAACCCACAAAGACAAATATATGTTTTCTATTATATGTGAAATGTGAATGTAGCTTTTAAGCCTTCAATATGTGTGCTGTTATCCAAATAAGTATGGAGGTTAGCTAGCTAGTAAGGGACCAGGAGTGAGTAGAGGAGATCACTAATGAGTGGGAAGTAGAATATGGTATAATGAAGCTAGAAGGTGGAAACTAAAATTGGAGAATTAAATGAGGAGGGAGATCAGAGAGCAGAAAAAAGGAAGGAATATGGGGAAGGACAACTAACACTAATTTATACAATGGAATATTACTCAGCAGTTAAAAAGATGGTGCTATCGTCGCACAAATGTTTATGGGAGTAGCCAACCATTTTTTAAAAAGTGAGTTCCACCACTATATGAGGTGGAACCTATACCTGACAGTGCTAAAGTGGCCAAGAACCTGAGAATAGACAGGTCACGGGCTTAGGAGAAAATCTACTACTATTATTCTCCTAAAAGTACATACCAATACAATGACTCCTAGTGACATGTTGCTATACCCATAGATCCGAGAATTGCTTATCCTCATCAGAGAGCTTTTTCTTACAGTAGGTTGACATCAGGACATAGAGCCATAGCTGCAAAATGTGCAGAGAGTGAAGACACTTTGAAGTACTCTTTCCTAAATGGGATGTCCTCATAAAATCTCTTCCCCAAAGACTTAGAACATGATGTAGAACAGAAGGCAGAAGGATTGTGAGAGTGGTGGGTGACTATGGGGAAACAATGTCTTCCAGACACAGCAGAAATAATGTTCATATGAACTCTGGCAGCCCACAGGAGACCTACAGAGGTTCCCAGGACCAAAGAGGGGAAGTGGTCTTAGAGTAAACACAACTTTTATTTTACTTAATTTAATCATATTTACCAATTTTACTTTATGGAAAGCTAAGTATTAATTTTTTTTTTAATTAATAACATATTGATAGATATGGATCCCTCTGTACAATGAGGAAACAAATAAAACTCAGCAGACTAATCAAACAGCATGATTTCTTGGTTGAAACTAAAAGGCAAGAACAAATTAATCTAATTGATTTCCTATTAACAAGTCATTTCCCCCCAATCCTTACAAATGATAAGTATTATAATATTTTTTATTTGAAGGTTTTGACATAAAGTCTTGTCTTCCTGTACATAAAAACAATTGTACTATTTTGAATAGTAACTATGAATGAAGTGTTGAACCACTTTAAATAGACGAATGTTTGTAGAGTTAAGAACCTTGCATGTGATCTAAAGGGACCAACAGCAGAGGATTCTGGTCTCCAAAGTAGAATTTGATGACAAGCAGTGCTAACAGATTGTTGATTTTTTTTCTTCTGTTTTATGCCAGCAAAATCACATTACTTTGCTTGGAGTTTGGAGCACTTTCTCTAACTTTCTCATTTTGTTCAAAAATCTACATTAATCCTCCCACAAAAAAACCCCATAAAACCCTGAAACTAAAGCTGAAATTTATATCCCTTCCCCTCCCCCCTCTCCTCCCCTCCCCTCTCCTCATCTCTCCTCTTCTATCTCTTCTCCCCCATCCTCTCTATCCCCTCTTATCCTTTCTGGGCCTTAGACATTATTCTTTTTGTTCTTTAACTGTGCTCCTCCACTCTACATCACTCCACTCCACTCTATTATGATTTATCTTCATTGGACTTCTCTCAGTGATTTAAAACAGCTGTATATGAATTTTCTTCTATGTATACATTAAGCTTTGCTTTTCTGTTTGAAATAATTTTATAAAATTTAAATATAGAAAAAAATTAATTTATTCATTTAGTTTTTTGAAGGAAAAGTTTAACTATATATTCCAGACTGTTTTTAGACTCAGAGTAATATTCCTGCATTAGATCACAAAGTATTATCATTATAAGTAGACATCCCCACAACCAACTTCAAAACTAACAGTTATAGGATTTGGTATTTTCCAAATCTGCTTGCCCTTATCCACCGTAGAACAAAGAAAATACTAACCTATTCATTGACACATATGAATGCTATTTCAGATTTTATTGTCTTCTGCATATTATTCGTTCACTGAGCCTATTATTTAGTTGAATTTTAATAAGTATTTGTGCTGTAACAGAATACTGTTTGATTTATTATGGGTCAGCTTTACAGAAGTAAAATCATGTGTAATGCTATAGCTTTTTTTTTTTTTTAGTTTTCTTTATGTTCCCATTACTTTCATGTGATGCATGAAGCATAATTCATTTCCATATTATAACATTTGACTACACTATATTGCAATAGATATTAGTTCCATTAATGTTATTAGTTCTATAGCAATTATGAATGTTAGATATTTTTAAAGAGAACATAAATAAATTCATTAATGAAATTTATGAAAATACAACAAACAGTGGAATAAAATAAAAAAAAAACTGTTCAAGACATGAACATGTATAGCTGGAGATTTCTCCAGCCCCACTGGGGTCTGTAGCCACTCAGACCAAAGTAAACACACAGAGACTTATATTACTTATAAACTGTATGGCCATGGCAGGCTTCTTGCTATCTAGTTCTTATATCTTAAATTGACCCATTTCTATTAATCTATATGTTGCCACGTAGCTTGTGGCTTAATGATACACTACATTTTCCTTCTTATGGAGGTGGCTGGCAGCATCTCCTGACTCAACCTTCTACCTCCCAGAATTCTACTCTCTCCTGTCCTGCCTATACTCTACTTCCTGTCTGGCTACTGGCCAATCAGCATTTTATTTATCAATCAATCAATCAATCAATCAATCAATCAATCAATCAGAGCAACACATTTGTAGCATATAGAAAGACATCCCTAGCAAACATGGGAATGGAATCAATAAAGAATACCCAAATTCAGGGAAAAGTGGAAATGAAAATTTTAGGCATTGGAATGGGAACCTCAGAGGCAAATTTTACCAACAGAATGTAAGATATGAAAGAAAGAATATCAAGTATTGAAGACACAATAGAAGAAATGGATACCATAGTCAAAGAAAATCTTACATCTGAAAAAAAAACCTACACAAAACACCCAAGAAATCTACAACACTAGGAAAAGAACAAATCTACAAATAACAGAAGAGAGGAAGGAGAAGAAACCCATACAGCACAGAAAATTTTTTCAACAAAAATAATAGAAAAAATGTCTTAACCTAAAGAAGGAGGTATCTATAAAGGTACAAAAAGCATACTGAACACCAAATAGATTGTACCATTAAAGAAATTCTCCAATACATATAATAATGAAAACATTAAACCCACAGAACAAAGAAAGAATGATAAAAGCTTCAAAGGAAAAGTATCTAATAACATAAAGACAAACCTTGGAACAACACCAAACTTTTCATTGGATGCTCTAAAGCCCAGATTGGCCTGGACAGATGTTCTACAAACTCTAAGAGACCATAAATGTCAGGCCAGATTACTATACCCAGCAAAGTTTTCAATAACAAAATATGGAAAGAAAAAAAATTCCATGATTGAAACCAATTAAGCAGTATTTGTCTACAAAACTAGCCATACAGAAGGTGCTAGAAGAAAAAATCTAAGCTGAAGAACTTAACCACATCCAATAAAACATAAGGAATAAATATTCTTAGACCAGCAAATCAAAAGAGGAGGAAAAACCTACACCACAACAAAACAATGGAAATCAACAAACACTGCTCACTGATCACTCACACCATCAATGGTATCAATGTCCAAAAGCAAAAACAAAAACAAAACACAGACTAGCAGATTGTAGTAAAAAACAGGACCATTCTCCTGATACATCTAAGAAATACACCTTAACATCTTTAACATCAAAGATAGACATCATCTCAGGGGAGAAAAATATTTCCAAAAATATTCCAAGCCAATGGATCCACGGAGCAAGTCAGGATAGATATTTTAATATCTGACAAAATACATTTCAAACTAAAACTAATCCAAAGACATAGGAAAGAACATTATATACTCACCATAGAAAAAAATCCATCAAGAAGATATTGTCATTCTAAATATTTATGCAACAAACACAAAGGTGCCCAAGTTAAAACAAAAAAAACACTATTGCAGTTTAAATCACATACTGACCCTCACATTATGATAGTGGAAGACTTCAATACTCTATCTCCAATAGACAGGTAATTCAGACAAAAACTAAATAGAAAAATAGGATCTAATTGATGTCATAAACCAAATGGACCTAACAGATACTTATAGAACATTTTACCCAAACACAAAAGAATATACCTTCTTGTCAGTAGCTCATGGAACTTTATCAAATATTGACCATATATTTGGAAATAAAGCAAGTTTTAACAGATAACAGGAAAATTGAAATAACACCCTATATCCTATCTGACCATCCAGATTAAAACTGGATAACATCAACAACAGAAAGCTTACAAATTCATTCAAACTGAGTAACTCACTATGGAATGAAAAATGGGTCAAGAAAGAAATTAAAATCTTAGTATAATTAAATGACAATAAAAACACAGTATGAAAACTACACTTATGAGACCCAGTGAAGGCATTTCTAAGAGGCAAGTTCACAGCAATAAGTGCCTATATAAAAAAAAAAAAAATACTGGAGGCTGGGCCTAGCTGGCTCGTACTTTTAATCCAAGCATTCAAAATGCAGAGACAGGTAGATCTCTGAACTCAAGGCAAGTCTGGTCTACAGAGTGAGTTCTAGGACAGTCATGTATCTGTTTCCAGGTTTCTCAAGTCTCTATCTATATGAGTTTATCATATTTTTTGGCTCCTTTTCTTCAGTTTCTTTATTTGTACAGTTCTTATTTGTTTGTTTTTGTTGTGTTTTATATTAGTTTGTTGCTTATTATATTTTATTGGCTTATTTGTTTTCTAAAGAGACAGAAAGGGTGTGGACTCAGATGAGCAGGTTGGTGGAAAGGATCTTAGAGGAGTTAGGTGAGGGGAAGCCATCATCAGAATACACTGTATGGAAAAAATAAGTACTTTCAGTAGAAGAAATAAAAAAAACCTCTGTGAATTAATTTAATGTTAGTATTAATATTAATTTAATATAAATTTTGTTTATAGGAAAATGAACTCTGGAGATACGTCTCAGTGGTTACAAGCACTGGCTTCTCTTCCAGAGAACCCACATTTGGTTTCTAGCATCCACACTGCAGTTAAGAACCATCTGTAACTCCAGTTCTTAGGGTTCCAATCCCCTTTTCTGACTTCTGAAGGCAATAGGCATACATGGTGTGCAAAGACAGACATGCAGGCAAATACCCACACATACATTGTTGTTTAAAAGTCTATCTAAATGTCTGTGAACACTCATAATGATATTCTAGGCTCTAACTTCTTCAGTCACAATTTTTGTTGCAAAGGTATAACCTTTTTGACCTCAAAGGGACACTTGAAGCATTCTCCCTTTCAGAGAATGCTTTACATCAAATTTCAGATGTTATTTTACATCAAAGAGGTTGTCTTCCAGTGTTTTGGGATATTAAATCATGGATTGTTGGATTTTAACAGATATTCTTACTTAAGATAATGAGAATGTTGCCTGAACCAAATATAGATTTAATTTAATATAAATTTTCTTTATAGGAAAACAAATACTACTTGCTTTATGCTGTAGTTTGAATCTTATTTGTTCCTCAAGGACTCACATATTGAAGGATTTGTGTCCCATTGTGGACAATAACGTTCAGAGGTGAAGCTCTGGGGAAATGGTTAATCTCATGAAGGAATCTGCAACTGGCTATTTGTAAGTGATGAAAACTAAGAGATGGAGCTAATCATAGGGAATAAATCACTGAGGGCATTATTTTATGGGTATGTTTTGTTCCATTACTTCAAATTGAACAGCTTTCCCTTGGCATAGTCTTGTACCACTGTTCCCTTACTGCAGCCAGGAAAGGACAAAGCCAAACACCATGGCCTGAAACACCTTAACCTGTGAGCTAAAGGAGACCTTTCCTCATTTAAATAGACTTCTCAAGTATTTTGTCAGAGCAACAGAGAGTGAAAAAAGCCTCACTTGAGTGAGATAAAATTAACTTAACAAAATCAAACATTTAAAAAGGAAGAATTTAGTAGCATTTAAAATAGGATTTTTTAAAATAATTTTACAACTATTGTGTACAGGCAGCCACCTCTTTTTATCCTAAAATGCTTCAACATTTCACTTCCCCTTTTGTTTTGTGGGTGAACACATCTCTCTCTCTCTCACTCTCTGTGTGTGTGTGTGTGTGTGTGTGTGTGTGTGTGTGTGTGTGTATGCGTGTGCACTTTCCCACTTCCCCACAGCAGCACGCCTACCTGTATAGTACTTTCTCCTGAGTCTACAAGTGCTCGTTACAAATTAAGTCCCTTTTGATATTTGGTGGACATAAATTGTCTTATCTTTCTAGCTACATATGGGATTATTTATTTTGTTTTTCATTTACTATATGTTTATTATGTATTTACATCTAGGATGTTTTATTTTTAGTTTGTAATTCCAAAATTAGATGCTTTACATTTTTTCTAGGCTCTGGGTAGTTGTCACCTACTATCCATGCAGACATTGCTTCATTTTCATGCT
Source organism: Peromyscus eremicus (assembly GCF_949786415.1). Lineage (NCBI taxonomy): Eukaryota > Metazoa > Chordata > Mammalia > Rodentia > Cricetidae > Peromyscus > Peromyscus eremicus. The sequence goes on from NC_081435.1 coordinate 39,739,766, forward strand.
CTTCCTTTTCTCCTTTGAATTCCTACACATATTTGAGCTGTAAGTTCTTTCAGGGTCTTATGTTTTATCTTTGTTCCCCATGGTTATGCTTTGCATTTTTTTATAGAGTTCATCTTAGTTTAATGATTTACTGATTGTGAAAATTTCAGTGAATGCTATTGTGAAATATTTGCTTACACTGTGAAGATGTATCTTTGCCAAAGCACCTTCTGACTGATTTAATAAAAAGCTGAATAGCCAATAGCTAGGCAGGAAGAGGTGAGGCAGGACTTCTGGGAACAGAGAGGATTCTGGGAAGAAGAAAGTCAGAGTCACCAGCCGGATACAGAGGAAGCAGGATGATCAGTGCAGAGTAATGATAACTGAGCCACATAAAAGAATGCATATTAAAAGATATGGGTTAATTTAAGTTATAAGAACTAGTTAGGAACAAGGCTAAGATGAGGCTGAGTTCTCATAATTAATAATAAGTCTCTGTGTCATTATTTGGGAGCTGATGCCCCAAAGAAAAATCCAAGTACAGAATACATTCATGAAAATTTAAAATTTGTAATATTTTATAATTTCATATTTAGGAACCTTTTTGGGTCATTGTTATTCATTTTTGTTCTTTTGGAGGCCTGCCACTCAGCTCCTAGATAAATCACATGTAGAGGCTTATACTTAATTATAAATGCCTGGCCTTAGCTTGGCTTGTTTCTTGTCAGCTTTTCTGAACTTTAAATTATTCCATCTCTTTTTGGCCTTGGGCTTTTCATTTTCTATCTCTGCATACCTTTTCTTTCCTTTTTACTCTGTGTCTGGCTGTCTAGCTGGGTGGCAGGGTGGCTGGTCCCTGAAGTCCTCTCCTACCTCTCTCATTCCTTCTTCCTCTCCCAGATTTCTCCTTCTATTAATTTTCTCTACCTGCCAGCCCAGTCTATCCTTTCTCCTGCCTTGCTATTGGCTGTTTGGTTCTTTATTAGACCATTAGATGTTTTAGACAGGCAAAGTATTAAAGCTTCACAGAGTTAAACAAATGCAACATAAACAAACGTGACACACTTTAAAATAATATTCCACAACAGGTCATTCAATTTTTTTGCTCTCTTTCTTAAATTTTCAGTCATTTTATTTCCTTGAATAGTATAACAATAGAAATCTGTCTCAGAGGTCAGGAGAAATGGTTTCGCAGATAAGAGCAGATACCAATCCTCTAAAAGACTCAAGTGCAATTCTTAGCCCCTTCATCATGGACTTACAACCCTCTCTAATTTTAGCTATAGGGAATCTGGAATATGATGCTCTTTTCTGGCCTCTGGGACACTATTCACACGTGCACATGTCCTATACTACACACACACACACACACACACACACACACACACACACACACACACGCACACACACATTTAAAATAAACGTCTTCAAAAACTGTCTCTGAGATTTCTAGTGTGTGGAAGCCTAAAGGATCAATTCTATTACTGTTTATTTCTCAGATACCTTTTCCACATTTGTTTTCTTTATTTAGAAATGTATATCAGTAAAAATTTGTACTTACCAAGATAAAAAATTTCTAATTCTCTATAGGAAAGACAATTTGAAATTTGCAATTAAAATATTTTCCTCTGAGACAATGTGTGCAAAGAAATACTTATGAGTGGCTTGCAGAATGGCAGATTATTATAGCCTGATGAAGAGAATATCTGACTTGTGACTCAACTCAGCACTTTCAAGGGTCAAACCTGAAATACTGTTAAGTGTTTTACCTGAGCCCTGGAGACACTTTAGCAACACATCCCTCTTTGCCACTGCTGTACATTTGCCCATTTTGTTTGTATTTCAATGGTCATCCCATTTTCCCAGAAATCTACCAAGTAACAGATCAGTGTTTTTCATTGTTTTTTTATTTAAATTTTTGAGTGTGAGTATTTTTTTTTGGCTGTATGTATGTGTGCCATGTACATGCCTGATCCCTGTGGAGACAGGGAGAGCATAGGATCTTTCAGAACTGGACGTATGGGCAGTTTTGTATTGCTATATGGGTACTGGGAACGAACCCATCTCATCTGAAAGGACAGTGGAAGCATCTCTCCAGAACTCTCAGATAAGCTTTTACATGTATCAACTGCTTCTTTTGATTTTGCCAAATGTTTATAGGGAAATCCAAATTTCTTTAATTGATACATTGCTCTAATGGATTCATCAAGGCATATCACCAAATCAGTGTTGTTTTCATATACATGTTTTACACTCATGTTTTTAAAAGACTATGATGTGTGTGGGTTTATCTCAATTTCTTAGCCCATTATTAGCAGAGGCAGAAATTCTATTTTTTTTTTTCGAGGCAGGGTTTCTCTGTGTAGTTTTGGTGCCTGTCCTGGATCTCGCTCTGTAGACCAGGCTGGCCTCGAACTCACAGAGATCCGCCTGGCTCTGCCTCCCGAGTGCTGGGATTAAAGGCATGCACCACCACCTCCTGGCTCAGAAACTCTATTTTTATGTTTAGTTGAACTATACTTCAATAATGAGGATCAAAGGAAGGTATTTTCAAGTATTATATGTCCTGAAGGATGGCTCTGGCTCTGGACGTGGGATCCTCTCAATATTCATTGGGGAAACTTCTTTTTGTAGTGGACAACAATTAATGGAGACCATAAGTAGTAAACTGCTGAGAAGAGACTCAGGGTCCCCCCTTAAATGGGACATCTTTATCAACTCCTCAGGATCTACCAAGGCATAAAGAATATTGTGGAAGAAGAGCTGGGAAGAATGTAAAAGCTGAGATGGAGGCAGGAGTTCTGTGGAAGGCTTTATTCTGGACAGGATATGGCTATCACACGCATAAACTTGTATTAGGTGCAGTAACTTATAACAAGGCTTATACAAGGCCAAGCAAGCTAAAATATTGACATAGGTGGGCTAGAAGATCTTTAACCTCCACTTAACTTATTGAGGAGCTATTGGTAGTTGATAGCTGCTGAAATAAAAAAGAATCCTTCTTTGAGCACGTGGCCAATGATAGGCCCCATGTTACGTGGCCCCACATCCATACACACATGGAAAATGTTGTTGGACTTGGTAGGTTGTCAACGAAAACAAAATAAGAAGACATGAAGTTAGGAGGCAAAGATGTTGGTGAGAATATGCAGGAGGAGTAGGTAGGGAATGAGGGGTGTAGATATTCCTATATCATTGAATACATGTATGACAATCTCAATGAAATTTTAAAAGGGAAAGTAGGTCTTACAGCCAAATTATCCCCCCTGATTCTGAAATCTTTATATTTAAGTCCTAACCCTACAGTCTCAGGAGGGCAACAAATTTGGCCACAAGACTTAAAACAAAGGGTTAAGGGGAAAAGGATGCTGTTAAGTGGATTGTGCTGCAGTGTGACTGTTGTCTTTGATAGTAAGGATAACTTGAACCCACAAAGAAATACCAGGGGTAGATGCCAACAGAAAACACCACTGGAATACATGAAAAATGAAAGATAGAAGCCTTGGGATAAATCAAACTGACATCTGATCTTGAACATCCAACCTCTAAAATTGTCAGGACATAAACGTTCTTTAAGTTACCCAGTATGTGACTTTTGTCGTAGAATCCCTTTAGGCACTGATACATATCTTCAGGAAGGGAAGCACTGATGCTTGGACCAAAAGACACTTTTAACAGGTATTCATTTACAGAAATTTTCACATGCTAGCATACATGAGAAAATGGGTATGCTTGTGGCCAGAAATCAGACCAGAGGCTCAAGCCATTTCAATCTCCATCGGTGACACCAGGGCTAAGGATATAAATGCCTGTTGCACATCTGCAATCCATCCACAGCCCCACAGAGAGGAGAAGCTTTTATAAAGGATAAACTTCAGGGAAAAAATATTTCCCAAGGAATGTCTGAATTGCAAGGAAAAATATTTTTTTCCTGTTTTTAGATTGAAGCCACAGGCAGAGGTTCACAGTAGCTATTTTTTTTAAGCTTCTGTTGAACAGGAGGACAATAATCTAACTGCAGATTTCTCTGGGTGAGCCAAGTCTCAATCTCCCTTCTCACTTTCACCTCACAGCCACACGTTAAAATTCTGCACCTGCATTCTAGCAGTTCCCAGAATAGTCCTTTGAGTATAACTGTGTTCTCTGCTTTGAGTTTCTCTCTGTCTTTAGAAACTAAAAACTCATTTTAGTTTTATATTTAATCCTACCTTTATTGTGTGTGTGTGTGTGTGTGTGTGTGTAATATTTGTACAGGTGAACTTGTCTGTGTGAACCAGAGCCTGACTTAGGGATGTCTTTCTTGGTCACTTCCTCATCTTACATTTTTAGAGATAGCATTTTTTTTTAACTGAATGGACAATTTACACCTTTTTCTATATTGGCTGGTCATTTTGCTCGCCAAGATTCAACTGTCTCTATATTCCAGCACTTGTATTACAGATGTATGGAGCTTCACCCATCATTTACGTGTTAGGGATCTGAACTCAGGTCGCCATGCTTTCATGGCAAGTATTCTATCCACTCCATTATCTCTAACCTCAATCCCACCCCCATGCTTTTGGTTTTCTGTTTTATATGCTATTTAATATATCTGTGTCTTTTGAACACATAATGTAATCTATTTAGAGTGTGAAGAACAGATGGTAGCTTTTAATTCCGAAGTCCAACATAGCTCTTACTCGAATTTAAATACTGCCTCAAATACTGGCACATCGGCCACTACATAAAAATTCATCTGCATGCCATTCTAAGGTAGATGGAAACACCTCAAACAGAACTGCAGACTTAAAAATATGACGTTGTTATCTATTTAAGTTATGTTATTTCTAATACACATTTTCCTTCTGGTAAAATACTGTTTCAAAAATGTAAATACTTAGGCTTAATTCCTTTAGTATAATCCAATTGTTGTTAACCAGAGGTTATTTGTTCTTCATTCTGGGGAATTTTGGCAATGTCTAGAGATATTCTTATTGCCCTGACTTAGAAGTACTCCTGATTTTAGTGGACAATAATGTCAGTAAGGTACAGGGCAAGACCAAAAAGAATTTTATCCTATTTTTAAAAGTGACCATAATCCAAATTTTCCATAATTCCAAAATTGAGGAATATTTTTTAGGATTGTAAGACAATATTAAAATATTTCAAACCTAAATCCAAAGAGGCTTAGTTTTGAACTTTATTTTTTTGTGTGTATGTGTACGCATGTGTAAGTGTATATGCATGTATATGTGCAGTTGTGCACTCACATACCTGCCAGAAGGTACTCACAGAAAAGAGGATCCTTTGGTGCTGGAGTTACAGCTATGTGGGAGACACTAGTAGGTACTGCAATCTGAAATCCAGTCCTAGTGATTGTGTAGCATTTGGCTTTAACCACTGAGCCACCTCTCAAGCCCCAGGTTTGCAGTTTCTAATGCAACATAAATTAATAAAGATTGAGTCTCATTCCTCCTCCAAAACATCAGCTGAAAATATAAATGTATAGCACGCATCTTAAGTGATTAATAGCAGGCAGATGTAATGAAAGGATTTTTCTCTCTGTCATCTAAATGAAGTAAACTAAATGAAGTGAACTGATCAAATCCAGGACTTTGTCTTATGCCTTTTTGCTCTGATAAATGGCTACAGGGAGAATGGATGTTATTTAGAAGTGTTGACAATACACTGAAATAGTCCACTTTCCATTTTACAGTCCCTCTGTTATACTACAGTAAATTCAGGTGATTGATTTAGGGCAGAGTATTCTAAACATCGCTGTGAAACACATATCCTGGGTCTCTGCAACCTTCTTAGCATTTATCTTACCAGGTTTTATACTCTATATACCCATATTCTCAACTTGAAGTCAGTTAAAGTTTCCTCATATAACCTTATTCTTAAATTATGGGAGTGTGTTTTAGGTTTTATCCAACATTTCACAGAGATAATAGAAAGAAATGCAGTTGTTAATGAAGTATGTGGATGTGAAACATCACACATGCTCCTGAGTCACATTTCCTTTCCTCAGCTGCTTTCCCACACTGTTCCCAGCTACTTATCCCAGCTCAGATCTTCCCTCAATGCCTCTCCTGCCTTTCTTTTGTTAGTTCTTAACCCATTTCTCCTTTCCAAGCATCACATCCAGACAGTATTCTAGTTCTTTCTTCCTTCACAATAAACATTTTCTTATTCTCATCTATTATAATCAAACACACTTTTAATTAAATATATATTATTTTATTTATTTGTGTGTTTTTGCTTGGGAGCATGTGTGCATGTGTGCGGATCAGCGGACAACTTGTAGGAGTCATTCTCTCTTTCCATCCTGTGAATCCAGCGTGTCAGACTCAAGTGACCATGCTTGATGGTAAATACCTTTACCTGCTAAGTCATCTTTACTTCCCCTAATCATCTACACTGTGAATGAGCTAATTTCATGTCTACACTAAGACACTGTCATCTCTAATAAAATATTTTTAAAGCTTCTATTAAACATAAATGGATTAAAATGAAGAAAAACTTCCAAGGTATTTGTTGAGATCATATAAATCATGTTGGCTATAAAAATTAAATGTCAGTGAACATTCTCATTGACTATAGGAAAGAGATAGACAAGGCCACATTTGAAAGAAATGTTTTTCCAGGAAGCAAACTGTCACAAACGAAGTCCTCAAGCATAAATGCCTAAATTTAAGGCTACATTTCATAGGAAAGGGTGGAGAGACCTATGCCTGCATATTACCAATATGCTTTTCATGTTAGAATAGATAATTGACAGAAAACACATCTGGCATACACGTGACACATAAACCAAGCACACATTCACACAGACCTATGAGCATAGGCCATGCCTACGCCACAAAGTTATTCCTTTTGAGTTGTATTCCCCTCTCTCTGTGCAGTAACTTTGGATATCATCTTTATATATAGTGGGAAAACCTCTGCAGTTCTCTGCAGTTTTTTCATCTTGCGGCATTCCTCGCAGCATTAATGAAAGTGTCCTATTTCTGGCTTCCTTCTATTCCTAGATTAGGCAGGTTAACTCTAGTGGTGTCATCCATCTGCCTGCCACACGATCTCTTCATGGTGTATCCGAATCTTTCATAGCACAGACATTAGATTTTCTCAGCCAGAAGTTTAGGAAAGAGGCCTGCTTCTAATATTTGTAGCTGATTTTTCTCCATTTTATTTCTGCTACATCAAATACAAGTAAAAACAATGTTTTGTTGTTTAAACACTCAAAAAGTATTTTTCCAAATATACAAGTATAGTCTTTATGTTTTTAAAGAAAGCTATGTTAGGCTGCAAAAACAGCAAACATAATATTTGAACCATCTGTTATTCCTTTAACTAAACCACATGAAGATTTAAGAGATAGTAAGTAACTCACAAGAGTACATGAATGAACTGATGGCAGAACACACTGTGTGCCTTCACCCAAGCACACAACCCAGTTTTCTTTAGCCATTAGGAAACTCTTGAGAGAGAAAAAAATCTTTCCAAATATTAAAAACCAAATTACAATAAGTCAGTTCCTCAGGAAGCATGAGTTTCCATTGGAGTTCTTGTGTTCATCACCATTTCAGACAGGAGATATCAACAGATGACCGCAGTGTGACTTTCTTCACTCAACACTTCCCATTTGGCATATGTGATTATCAATTGGTTGTTTTCATTTGTGGACTTTGATGTATTATGAGAAGGCAAACTTTCTCAACGCCAGTGTTCAGTTTTCAGTTTTCAACTGTCTTACATCATGAGGCTGCAGAGACTCCCACTGTAAATATCCAAACAGAAAGGAGTTGCTTGGCATGTTACCCCTGATGTAAGCTCTTGACCTTATGTAATTCTCAGGGTGCCACAATTAGTGAATACTGCCGCCTCCCAGTTTTTCTAAAGAATTTTAAAGAAAGTTCAAATTATGAAGTAGCTGACAAAACTTGTCACCCAGTTATCACTCAAACTGTAAAGTACCACCTGTGTTTCACACAGGACTTTGTGAATATGCACATCCATTAGCTGGTGTATGGTGACCTGGACACTTTCATTCTGAAACCAATTATTACCTCTACAATAAGTGTGTATGGTAAGAAGTCAAAAGTGTTTCTTCTTCCCCTCTAGTGGTAGCTAAGGTCTACTCAGGCCAGTGTGAGTTTACTTTCTCTCTAGTTGTGACTTTAGTAGAAGCATCAAAGTTTAGTATTGCTGAACGTATATCATACGTCCTTCAGACCTTTCAGCTTTTTCTAGGGTGAGATGAGTACTGGCTCACTGGAAAGTGACACCGGCAATGTGTGATATCCTAAAGAATCAAGCAGTTTATAGTGAGGAAAACAGTTTTACAAATTGCTTGGGAAAGTTGTATAATCCTTGTTTTAAGCAGTCTATTCTGGACCACGGTTTATTCTGATTTTAAAGGGGAAAAATTTTTATGGCTTTATTTTTACAGGTGCATTTAATTAGCTATGTAGCAGGAACCAACAATATGCTTTTCCATTAAGAACAGTTGGAAGTTTTAAGCATGCCTTTAGCTCTTAAAAATTTCCAGTTATATAATTATAATGAAATTATCTCAATACTGTAACTGCTTCTTTCAAACACTATATTTCGAACTGATTTTGTTTGATAGTTAATACATACCATTATTTTTTTTATTTTACTAATCTATATTGTATTTATCAGTAATAGGTTTCCATCAATACACTGTTTGTTGATGAAAATTTTGCCTAAATTTAAAAATTTGTCCTGGATTTATAATAATAGGACACCCATCAATATGAATAAACTCTAAGGATAGAAACATAAATAAAAATAGAAAGAAAATGTTCACAATTAGTTTGTTATCATTGCTTTGGGGACCAGCCTCCAGCAGCACAGGGCTCAAATGGAAATCCACAGAGTTGGTGTGTACTAGACGTTTTTATCTAAGGGGTTAGGGAAAAAGACACTCACACACTCTCTTGATGGTTTCCTTCAGAATTTTTTTTTATTCTTCTTTTGCATTCTCTACTCTTTATTTTCCTGGTGATTTCCTTTTCTCATTCTGGATGTTTTCCTTCCAAATCTCTCAATATTGATATATTTCCCTTCTAACTCATTTTAACTCTCCCATTCTTGGTGTTTTCCTTCTAGTCCATTTTAACTGTATTTTTATTCTTTCCCTTATAGCTTATATACCCTAGCAAAATCTTTCATATAATATAAAAATTACAATGTTGTTACATTCTGTTTTTCAAATGAAAGATTACAATGAATATAAATAAAAAACAGCATGTTTTCCATATCCCTTACTTTATTAAACATTTTACATATTACAGATGGAAAACAAATTATCAAAGAACCCACATACATTCATACCCAAGCAACTTATTATAGATTAACCATGTAGGTAAGAAAGATACTCTTCTTTGTCAGGTCTTTTACTGGGAGGCTGCAGATTTGCAGTTACAAAGAAAGGGTCAACTATTTTATTACTTATCTTGAAAGGTAATCTTATAAGGACTCTTAAAGGAATCATAATCTAAACTTTTATATATGAAAAAGAATCAGTCAGTTTTACCTTAAATAAACCTTTAGGATACATACCGAGTCATCAATAGTTTTGTTTGTTTGTTTGTTTGTTTGTTTTTTAATTGGGGGATTGATGGCAAAAATGGGTACAAGGAATTAATCATCACCTTTGATCATCAAAGAAACCTAGCAAGAAAAGTTCAACTACTAATAATTAGGGTGCTTTGTTATTTTTTTTTTTTGAAATGTATCTCATTCTTTAAAAAATTTTTTTTTATTCATTTTACATACCAAACACAGATCCTCCTTTCATCCTTCTTCCTGCTGCTTCATCCCCGCCTTCCACATACCCCCAACCCATCCCTCATCCTCTCCTCCAACAGGGTAAGTTCTCCCATGGGGGGACAGCTAAGCCTGGTACATTCATTTAGGCAGGACCAAGCCTCTTCCAGCTGTATCAAGGGTGAGCAAGGTGTCCAACCATAGGTAATGGGATCCAGAAAGCCAGCTCATGCACCAGGGATAGATCATGATCACACTGTCAGGGGCCCCTCAAACAGACCAAGCTGCACAACTGTCTCCTGTATGCAGAGCGTCCAGTCTGGTCCCATGCAGATTCCACAGGTGTCAGTCCAAAGTGTGTGAGTTCCTTTGAGCTTGGTTCAGTTGTCTCTGTAGATTTCCCCATCGTGATCTTGACCTCCTTTGCTCATATAATACCTCTTCCCTCTCTTCAACTGGACTTCTGGGGCCTGGCCTGGTGCTTGGTTGTGGATCTCTGCATCTGCTTCCATCTGTTACTGGATGAAGGCTCTTTTGGTCCATTGGGAGCTGGCAGAGTCGGTGTCTCAGGGAGCAATTGTTGTCTTGGAGGATGGGTGGGTTTGGGGGGTGAAGTGGGGCTTGTAGATTACAGGGTCAGGTAGGGGGTGATGGTCAGGCCTGCCTGCGAGGGTCCTGCCTGCTGGCCTGCAACTGGGGCTGCAATGGATGGGGGAATAGGCTGCCATGTTCTTGTTCCTTGACCTTAAAGAGTTACACATTCAACTAAGTGCCTTTCTAATACTTTAGATTATCTTCTTGTTTTTTTTTTCCTCAAAGCTTTTTGACAAAAATATTTTAGTCTAATTTTAAGTTACTTTCAAAGCTTTGTTTCAACTGTGATGCACTCCATAACCTGTGAACACATCTCCCAACATTAAGGTTAAAAGAATTTAAGCTAGCTGGGCTAACTGGGACTCAATTGTTTTCCTTAATCTTTAGCCTAAGCCACAGTCTGTACGGCTGGCTCCTCAATAGAAACTCACTGTAGCACTGTGACACTTCCTTGTTTATATTTTTAACTATCAAATGTCTATTTAAACTAACATTATTATTATTATCATTTAGACAGTACAGCTTAGGAGGAAATCATCTTCATAATATTCCACAAGTAAAAATGTCCAGTAGAACGGAATGTTTCCATGAAATAAATCCACTATATTACAGGCAGTGAGGATCTCCTCAAACCCATTCACACCATGCCAAATACCAGAGAAAGATAGCAGCAGCAAATATGTGAAGGCATAGCAGAAGCAAAAGACATTCTGGGGTCTGGGGTCTCAGGACATTGCCTATCCGAAAATCACCCATCATGGGGTTGCCTCCTGGTGGGCTGACACCTTAAACTTCAATTGCTACCTGCTTCTCCTCTGACATGGACACCAGCAGTTTGTCCTTTATGTTATCTTTTACTTCTTGTTTTCTAAGTTGTGTTCTGATAATGGTGAGCAATGGCTAAGATAATTTGTTACTTCAGTAAAAATAAGGCTTGAGAAACACCCCAACTACACGTCTTCTTACACTTTCTCTGGATATGTTTTGTCAAAAAATTAAAAAGCAGTTTTGCTACTCAGATTTGTAATACATGAAAAATATAAATGGAGGCTCAGAGTTCAAATGTCTAAGTGAATAAAGCAAACAGAATTAGCTGAGACACTAATAAATAAGATATATTGTAGTTGGAGTTTTCTCCAGTTCTGCTCAGGCCGCAGCTACTCAGACCCAAGGAAACACACAGAGACTTATATTACTTATAAACTGTATGGCCGTGACAGGCTTCTTGTTATCTAGTTCTTATATCTTAAATTAACCCATTTCTATAAATCTATACCTTGCCATGTGGCTTGTGCCTTACTGGTATTCTTACATCTTGCTTCTCATGGCAGCGGCTGGCAGCGTCTCCTGACTCAGCCTTCCACTTCCCAGAATTCTCCTTTCTCCTTATCCTGCCTACACTATACTTCCTGCCTGGCTATTGGCCAATCAGCATTTTATTTATCAATCAATCAGAACAATACCTTCACAGCATACAGAAAGACATTCCCAGTAATATATCATACAATTCTCTCTCCACAAAATGCCTTTACAAAATATACACAAGGCTCTGTTTTTATGTGATATAGTCAAAAAAAGGCACAATAACCATTTTAAACACATTTAAATATTTCTTATGTTGATGCTCAATAATAGTAATACTAGTACAAAAATACAAGCAGAGACTGATTATACACAAATATATTCTACAATATTCATTTTTCCTGCCTCTGTATAAAGAAACACAGACTGCTTTCCAGGACACACTTCACTTTTGATTAGCTTTACCTGGTATTTTCCAAATTCAGAACACCTTTTTTTTTTTGGGAGGGGGGTGAGGCTGGAGAGATGGCTCAGCCATTAAAGGCTAGGTTCACAACCAAAAATATAAGAGTTTAGAACACTTTTAATGATCTTGAGAAAGAGTGAACTTTTCAAAGCATCTGGAATACAAGAATGGTTAGAATGTATAAGGTTTGGACTAAGAAAAAATTCCAGTTTTAAATTCTCTTCTAGTTTCCTGTCTCTAGAAACTCCTGTTGCCTTCAATAGTTGATTATTCCCCCAAAGTTCTTAAGTACATAGAGCAAAGTGCTCTTATCTGTTAATACAAAGTAGCTTGACATTTGATGAAGTCAAGAAATATGTAATTTGTTTTGATTTCCTCTTTTATCCTTGAATTATTTAGAATAATCTCTGCCATGTCCCTTGTAGATATTATCTAACTTGACCAGGGTGTTGAGGCAGTGAAAAAACAGAAACACTGATCACAGAAAAGCTGGGATCAAGTGGGCTGTGATTTCTCTGATAGAATGGCATCAACTAGGCAACAACCTGAAACCTCAGTATGTTTATTATGCTCAACACAGAGAAGGGCTAGCTAGTCTTGGTATGAGGTCTCTGTAGAGAAGCAGTCTCAGGCTGCAGTCATACAGGGGGAGGAAGGTGCAGTTGCCAGTTATTAAATGTACTGATCAAACTTTAGTAAACACAGTCAGCATTCAGAGTCATACCAGAAGAAGACCTTCCCATCCCATTGGGTTGCTCCTGGAGAAGGCTTTGCCACTCCAATGGGTCTAAGATATTAAGGTCCTTGACAAGACCGTGTCCATGTCAAAGAGTACATGAATATTTAGGACTTCATCCACTCTGTATCATTCACTCAGGGCTTCCTTGGCTTCCCACTGATACCTATTTTCAACTAGTTGTGAAATAATTATATATACAAACAAAGATTATAGTTGAATGAAATGTATAAGGAGTGAACATCATCCAGTTTTACAGAGTGAAGCAGAGGAGAACCCACTCTCCCAATCACACTGCCTGACAAAAGTTCTACTCATTAGGTCTATTGGTACTCAGGTGGATCCAGTAGTCTCTTGTATATTTCCCACAGTTCCAAATGATGGAGATAAGTTTTAATTATCTGTACTCATAATTCTCCCTGTCCTCTAGTATACACGAGGAAGGGATGCAAAAATAGATTAACTCTGGGCTTTACTCTAGAATTTTTTTTTTTTTTTTGGTTTTTCGAGACAGGGTTTCTCTGTGTAGCTTTGCACATCTCCTGGAACTCACTTGGTAGCCCAGGCTGGCCTCGAACTCACAGAGATCCGCCTTGCTCTGCCTCCCAAGTGCTGGGATTAAAGGCGTGCGCCACCACCGCCCGGCTACTCTAGAATTTTTATACATATTTTATTTCATTTCAACTAAATGGAAGAAAATTCCTGGAGAATCCTTGCCTTTAGATCTATAGCTGTTGTCTCTCAGACTTTTCAGTAAAAAAATAAAATAAAAATAAAAATAAAAAAGTTACTTGCATTGTGCAGTAGCAAAAGGAGCAGAAAAAAATTGTGGCATTGGATATTCAGCAGATCACAGCAAGTGTCAATTGAAACACACATCGCTTCCAAATTGGAGAAGATGATGGTGTTGAATTACAAATTTTAACCCAAAGTATCCAAAATATAGGATAATGAACAAAATAACAAGTTAGCAAGCTTATTATATAAATCACTTGAGGCTTCACTGCATTAAGGATAAATTTAAAAACAATAATGATTATAAGCCAGCTTTTTTACTGTTTTAGATGAAAATGAATAGAAATAATTAGATAGTCTCAGGGCACACACTGTAAAGCTATGTGTTAAGCTAGTACGGTTCCACTAAACTCAATATGTTACATGTCCTTTTATATACCAGGCTGTGGAGGATCATTGGAGAGAATTTTTGTGTCTCTAATATCATACCTAAGATTATGCAAGACAGAATCTGTTCGAACTATTTCAATCTTTTTTTTTTTTAATCTCGATGGTACCTTAACGTGTATTTTCAACTTGATGTTTCTTTACAGCCTATGATTTTTAAAAAGCTGATACAATAAAAGGCTATCAATTCACATATAGTAGAAAAAACTGCACCAGATGTATGGTGCATCAGAACTACACACTGGATGTTCATATTATGGTAAAAAGGAAATTTTGTTACTCCTGGGATTTGAAGAAAACTTGAATCAGATGCTTTTCTTCTTCCTAAAGGAAACTCAGCATATGTAAATATAGTAGATATTGCTTTTCTTATAATTAATTACAATTGCATAAGGTTTCCCTTAATCTCAGAAATTTACTTATATATTAGTAATCTAAGTGCTTTTGATATTATGTTTGGAACAGATTCTTGAAGATGATGCTTAACATTTTGAGAAAACAGTTCCTGCCTGACTGAAACAAGTGTGAGCTGTGACTCAGAATCCTCCCAGATGTGCAGTGGCAAAAAATAGCTTTGTGTGTTTGTGTACATATACATATCTGTGATTTTAAAAGTAAAAATCATTATTTAAACTCTCTTCCCAGCCTTTCCACACACTATACACACGGGTATAATTTTTGTGGAAGGCACTGAACCATAATTGTAAAGTGCCAGAGCAATTCATGCTGCACATGACCTTTTTAAATGTATTTATGTGTTAAGTGGATTTGCAGTTGTAATAACACCAGTTCTAATGATAGCTCATGACTGAGTAGCAATGCTGAGCGTAGAGCAGCACAGCTCTTCTGCATACTGAAATCTAGAATGAATCAGGCATAGGAATCAGGGCCAAATAATATGCTGTAAAGTAATGTGTTTGGGACCAACTACAAGGCTGAGCAATTAAAAGTGGAGATTGAAAGCAACCAGCTTCCTTAGCCTCAACCATAAAAGAGAATAAGGGGTCATGACTGTGGCTATTAAAATGTGAAGAAATCCAAAGTTCAAACTGTGGCAGTTCCTCAAGCTTAGTGATAATGTCACTCTCAATTAATCATAATTGTGTTGCTTAGAATACTCAAATATCCTCATTTTATTTATGAGAAAAATATAAGCTACTAAAATTAATGTACTTGCTCATAGTCACACAAAATAATGACAAACCTTTGTTTTATTATTATTATTATTATTATTATAATTGCTTGGCCTATAGATTAGGCTTGTTCCTATTTGGCTCTTATAACTTAAATTAACCCACTTCTATTAATCTGTGTTTTGTTATATGGCTTTTTACCCTTATTCTGTATGTCCGATTCCCTGCATGTCTCATTGACATCTTTTCTCTGTCTGGAAATCCCACCTATACCTTCTGTCTAGCTATTGACCATTCAGCTCTTTGTTAAACAAATCACAGTAATATATCGTCACACAGTGTACAAATATCCCACAATGTTTCCCCCTTTTAGTCTAAATACAAAGGAAAGATTTTTAACTCTAACATGGTAAAACTACATACAATAGGAACAATTATCAAGTAAGACTTATATTCACATTTGTCCATTTGCATTTGGCATATTTGGAGAAAATATTATCTATCTTATCTTGATGAATTTAAAGTTTTATACCTAAATCATTTTCTGTCATAATTTATATTACCATCCCAGCATTATCTTCTTAGACCTCAAAGTATTTTCTTAGATAAACAATTTAAGCTTTTATGTCTCTCAACCTTATACCTCTTTTATGAATTTCTTTTCTGAATTTGGTAACAAGGAAAATTGTAATTATAACTATCTCATTTTCAACTCCATCAGAGACTCAAGAAGGATATAATATTACCCGAGTAAACAGCAAGTGCAGAGCACACAACTTTCAAAGCTGTAAAAATGATAGAAGCAGCTGGCTGTCTGGACAGTCACTCAAGGTTCTTCTGCAATGTTGGGGCATCTGTCTTCAGCCAACAGGCCTAGAATATCTGACAGACTTTTCTGAGAAGCAGGAATTTTAAAGGACTGTCCTACCTTGTCTTGGCAAAGTTTGCCAGAAGCTTTCCTTTGTGTCCTGCTGGTCAAATTTGGACAACATACTGTCAGCAGTCAAGGCAAGGGCAGTTTCTTGCCCAGTGGCTAACTTTGCCACAGCAAAAGCAAACTCCATATGGAGGTTCTTCAATGTACATCATCCTTTTTTGAAGTAAATTGGTGCTACCAAGAGCAGATGTGTCTCACTGTTATGAAAAGCCTTAGGTTATTACACATTTTAAATGCCATAGTCTGTAGAACCCTGAAGTGTTTGAAGACCACCTATCTATTTAAAATATATTTGTTTTACCTTAGAAACACGAGCATAACTACAAGTTTGATTATTATAGATGACTAACTACTAACCTGTATTTTTAAATTATACATTACATTTTTAAATGAGGTCAAGACATTTTAATAGCTAAGTATTTTAATATTTAGTATGGAAAGCTTTAACTGGACCTAATGGAACACTAAACAAATTACTTTATGACTGTGCAGCTTAGGAGCATGGTTAATCAACAGACAGACCTAGGTATTTTATATCTTCTCTGATTTTTGTCTCTTGGTAACTTAAGGACTATGCAAGATTTTATGATCTGTTTTAGTCTCTATTCTATAAACACACATACATACACAGAGAAAGACAGAGAGAGAGAATGTACATATACCTTCACAGAAATGTATATACACATATATATATGTGTATTTGTTATTTATTTATTATGTACACATGAATGCTTTGCTTATGTATGTGCACCATGGGTGTACTTTGATTCTACAGAAGCCTGGAGAGGGCATCAGAACCTATAGCTAGAGAGTTTTCTCTCTGGGTCCCGCCAAGCCCCAGCAGTCCGACAGCCCGCTTATAAAATAAACACACAGACTATTATTATTATTTAAACTATTGCCTAATGGCTCAGGCTTTTAGCTATCTAGTTCTTACATCTTAAATTAACCCATTTCTATAAATCTATACCTTGCCACATGGCTGGTGACTTACCAGTATCTTACATATTGGTACTCATGGCAGTGCCTGGCAGCGTCTCCTGACTCAGCCTTCCTGTTCTCAGAATTTTCTTCTCTGCTTGTCCCACCAATACTTCCTGCCTGGCTACTTGTCAATCAGTATTTTATTTATACAGAGCAATATAGAAACTCTCCAGCTACAAGAACCCCTGAAATGAGAGTTACACATGGCTATGAGCCACCATATACATGCTGAGAACTGAACCCATATCATCTGAAAGAGTAGCAAATGTTCTTAACTACTACTGAGCCAAATCACCAACACTGTATGTGTTTTAAAAGAAAGAATTTTATGAAAACTAATGACATAAATTATTTAAATGCTTGCTACAGTCACTGACATGAGGTGATTGCTATAATAATGTTTCCATTACTGATTGCTGTATCCTTTTTGGAGAAGTTTGCATATTATTTGCTCAGTATGTGATGTCATCTTTTAATCTGATTATTTCAATCAAATTCCTGGAATTATTTTTACATTCTGTTTTCTGAACCCTGGAGACTTCCTACTGTTTGCTTGCTGAGGTTTTCAGTATTTTTTTTGATATTCGGCCCAGCAAAGACCCTACTCTGCAGTCCCATAGTGCTTTTGTACTATGTAATAGAACACACTTTATAATTTGGGGAATTTGACAGCAGATAGAACAACAGCTTTAGACTCATTAAAGGTAGAAGATAATCTTAAAATTTAGACAGGGTCATTGATGGAACACACAGACCTGCATTCTTGGGATCTTTTGAGTTATAGGATGGTGAGAAAGACGGTGCACTAAGCATAACCTTGCTCATTCTAGTCCATCTCCTGGAGCCTTCAGGCTGCCAGGAAATAGTCACCTGGGTGCTAGCCTTGAATTTAAACCCCACAGTCATCCTACAATGTTTGAGACAAAATCAAGTTAAGCAGTCCTTGAAGGGTACTTTAGAATATTTCTCCTGGCGGGTTGCTCTAAACCACATTGTTTTGGCTTGATCTGTTCTTCTCTAATACTATTAACAGGGTGATTCATGATATAGGTTCCAATAACACATGTTTAAAATACAGAAAAGAAAGTTTGAATTTTACTTTTCTCGTGATCTCCAAAGGTGATGTCATAACTGAGGAAAACCTAGCGTAAAATTTGTTGACTGCTTTTTACATGGTTTTCTCGATTAATGGACATCCCCATCCCTGGAGGAAATGCTTGAGGAGATTTGGTTAGACTAGAACCAAAAATTAATCCAGAAATACATTTTTCTCCCATGGCCGTATTGCAGACTGGCATCTTATAATGCAATTCCACTTTCACTCCTGGTTCATGGAGGTGCTACAGATCCACATCAAGAGACAGCATTTGCTGCAAGAGGAGAAGAGAGCAATCATGTACACATTGATTTTGCTGAATGGAAGCTAAAATGGAAAACTAGCCTGACTTTTTATTATTCTGAGGACAAACAAGAAAATAGCATTTCCATGTGATAAAGCTTGTATATTAGCCAAAACCTTTCTTAATTTTATTTAGTTCTCCAAATCCCACATCTTAAAAAAAAATCACTCTAAATGAAAAAGTTCTCATAATCTGTTTACCCTAACAAATGAATTGATTTGTTACATGTAGCAGCCCAAATCACAACTGTATGGCTCAAGAGATTTTCAGCAAATATCCACAAGGCCACTACTCATATTAAAATACCTTAGATTACCAGCACTTAAAAAGCCCCACACTGCCTTCTCTATTAATATCCCTCCATCTTTCCCAGTGTTAGTCTCCTGTTTTCAAAACCACCTTTGACTCATTTTAAACTAAATGTAACTATGCATTGTATATTTTCTGTTGATACAGTCTTGATATGCAGCCCAGGTTGACCTAGAATTCATGATCCTCATGCCTCAGACTATGAAGTGCTGTTGTTACAGGAATGAGGTGCATTATATATAGTTTTCCATCTGGGTTTTTTCTCTCTCTCAGATCTTTGTTTATGAGATTCTGCTCCATCAGTTCTCTTTGCTATATAGTAATTCATTCAATAGTTAGTACATGAATTGCATGTTTTACTGCAGATTGTCTTTTCATTATTTCTAGTTATCTACTGTTTAAATAATTTTATTGTGAAAATGGTCTTACTAGCCCTTGGTCATGAATGAGTAAATGTTTATTTCTATGGGGCGTATGGCTAAGAGTGTAACTTTTAACCTATCTTAAGTGTTCTTTTGCTCCTCCCTAGTGGCTACCAAAGGTATTATAACATGGATTTTTAAATTAATATGGCCCAATGCAATTTATTATTTTATAGCTTCTTGTACTTGTGTCATTTTAACACCATAATAAATATTACAGCTCCAAAATATAAATCTCTAAACCCAGCATCATTAATATGGTCTTCATTGTATTTTCTTTCCTATTGGTGATATAACAAAAAAACACAAGCCAATCAACACAGTGGAGAAAAGGGTTCTTTGGACCCACAAATACAGAGGTTATAGTTTATGTCCATTGACTTTCTGTTTTATGTGTGGAGAAGACACAGTATCTTTCGTAAAAACATGTCAGATAAATGTTGTTTATTTTGCTGCAGGAGAGAGAGAGAGAGAGAGAGAGAGAGAGAGAGAGAGAGAGAGAGAGATGAAGAGAGAGACAGAGAGAACACCAAAGCCACGAGATGTCTGTGACATTTTTATCCAATAGGATTCATTCCCTAATAATAAATTCATCTAGAAACTCATCAGTGGATTGACACACTGATCAATCAGTTGGTGAGCTCTTTAGTTTTCTCAGGACCCATTCATTCTCAATAGCACTATTATCTGAGGACCAAACCTCTAATACATGCCTTTGGAGAGGAGTCTGAATTTCAGCCTTCAGCATCATAATGACTGTCAGCAAGAGCTAATTCACTGTGTACTAATTCTATTGGCTCTTGAGAACAGCAAGCAGGAAAGAGAAGCGTGAACACTGATCCAAACCTACTGGAAGATTGACCACATGAGTTTAACAAGGCTGTGCTTTGCATTCCTGTTCAGTATTTCCTGCAATTATTTGCATTAATTTGCAATGTTTTTTATTCCAAATAAAAATTTTAAATTACTTATAGTTGTAATGTTAGTGAAAATTATATATATATATATATATATATATGAACATCCATGTTTTACTGTAATTATGCTGAATACAGAATTCCAGGATGATGGGTGTTTTCTTTCAGCCTTTCAAAAATGCCATTTGATTCTCTTCTAGTTTCTCTTGAAAAATACATGACCAACACCAAGAATCCAAGAGATAACACCTTTGGTTACCACTTTACCACTGAGGAGAAACAAAAGAACACTTAATACAGGTGAAAAATTACAGACCTATGATCCCAGCGCTCGGGAAGCAGAGGCAGAAGAATCTCTGTGAATTCGAGGCAGCCTTGTCTACAGAGCAAGTTCCAGGAAAGCCAGGGCTACACAGGGAAACTGTGTCTTGGAAAACAAAACAACAACAACAAAAAAAAACACAACACAAGAGAGAGAGAGAGAGAGAGAGAGAGAGAGAGAGAGAGAGAGAGAGAGAGAGAGAGAGAGAGAGAATTACACTCCTAGCCACATACCATACAGAAATTTGTATTTACTCATTTAGGTCAAAGGACTAGCAAGGAAAGCTTCATAACAACATTATTTATTACAGTGGAATACTCTTTACAGTAGGATGTATTTTTATGCTCTTTCTTTTTTTGCTTTTTTCCTGGTTGTTCTCTCTATATTTAATTTTCAAAAGCATTACTGTTATATGTATGAGTACGGTTTTCACTGTATTTATCCTACATGGGTTCTATGAAGTGTGGCCACTGTGGCTTTCTATTTCTTACTACCTTGGAAAAATTAATTCTTTAAATATTAAAGTTTTATATCTTTTATGTATCTGTTTCCAACTGTTTTTGTGTTATCAACCAATGGTTTGTATTATTAAGTAGCATTTAGTATGTCCCACAGCCTACGAAAACACATTTTCAGTTGACTTGATTTTACCTATGATGTCGCTATGTTTGAAATGCTCATACTATTATGTTTTAAAATAGATTTTTAATAGTTTTAAAATACTTCTTGGGTTAAATATACATCTTTCTCCATTTAAGATATATAAATTACATTTATTTTTAAGTATATGTATGAAAACTCTAATACCTAGATCAACTATGAGTTCATTGCATTGTTTTATACTTGTTTTGCTCTCTATCTGCTTGTTCTATTTTGCCAGTGTTTTTTGGTCAATTACAAAACAAACAAACAAACAAACAAACAAACAAAACCAATTCAAGCAGTGTTCATGATATCACCAGCAACTCCAGGAAATGTTTGTGTTTTTTCCTTGTTGGTTTATTAGAAATGCATTCTAGTCCCTTACTGACAAGCAGCTAAAGCCGGGTTAAACGACCATAATTTAGCTTGATACTGAGCTCGCACCAAGTTGGATTCAAATCTTTTGTTGGGATTCAGACCTCTCTTACTCCTAAATCACAACTTTAGAATCTATTCTGGAGACTATGGGGTGTTTGCTGAGCTCACTTTTCCTAGACTGGAGACTCTTAACTCTAATTTTTGTTAACTGTAAACAAGAGTTCTGCATTTGCCTAGCATTCAGCTTAGCTTATTTGCCTACTGGACCTGAAGGTACTTAGAATTCCATACATGCCTTGTTGAGAAGAACTTGAGTGTGTTCACCACTCTCTCTAGGAGTGTCCAGCAGAATGGTTTGCTGAAGCCCATCTAATGGGATTAGTCCACGGAGTATACTTAATGAATCTAAGGAATTTATTTGGGGGTTAACTCACAAGACGGAATAAAGGAATTTCTCGCAGGATCCTGGAAGTGTGAGGCACGGTCCAACACAGTTCTGTGGCAAACTCTGCCCTGGTCCATATCAGAATCTTAAAACAGGTCGTAACAAGGTAGTGAAGCCAAAAGAGAGACCCGCCTATATGCATCCCAGGGGCATGTAACTCAAGGTCATCGGCAGGTGTAATAGCTACCTGCTACCTTACTAGGGGTGGTGCTTCAGGGCATGGCTCAAACAACCACCCACTACACCCATCTCACAGTCTTGTACTCCTAGGCTTCCTGCTTAGCTTCTTAGCCACTTTACTGTATAAGGTTAGGAATTAGCCCAGGACATTGGGAAGAAAATAACTTACTGAATGAAACAAAGAAATAAAATAGGAAAGAACATGACTGTTCCTAGATATGGTTGAGGAGAAGGTTTGTTGTAGATAAAAGGAAGAATACAGCCAGTAGCAGGGACATCTGGGAGAGTCCAAAGTGAGGATATCTCTGAGCTGGGCCATGTGAGGGGTGAAAGGAGAGACAGAGAGAAGCCATCATCCAAGAGGGGCAGCCTGGGCCAAGAGTCTGGCCAAGAGAGTAAAGGGTAGACCGAAAAGGCCCAGGCAACCAAAATGGCAGTATTATATCAGAAAGAGCAGCCCAGCCTCTGGGCTGGAGAAGTTAGGGTAGGGGGTGTGGTGTGCCAGCCATATCCTGTAACAGGTGGGGCTGTGGAGAGGCTAGGACGGCTTAGCAGTCAGTATGCTTTGGTATTAATGTGAACTGCAGTTAGCTATTTGTCCCAGGTTTGAGACCTAACACTTCTATGACAGACTCCATCACATATATATATTTATAAAATCAACTTTATACTTTTAGCAAAAGTAGTGAAAGAAAAAAATCCCTTCTTTCAATGAGCTTCAACTTATTGGATCTAAGAAATATTTGAGCAATTTAGCCTATTGGCTGGGCTATTTTTAATTCAGGAATCACTGATTTATTGACTCCAAAGCCAGTGTTGAAACCCTAAGTCATTTATATTCTAGAATTCAAGTAACGTCTACATTGCTCTATTTGGAATATAAAATAGAAATAAACAAGGTAACAAAGATGAAGTAAGTATCTCTAAAAATCTCACCTTCTATGATTAATGCTTCTGTGATATATTTATTTAATTGCATGTTTTCTTTTTGAAAAAGGGTCGACTTTAACTTACAGTGTCCAGAAATAATAAACATTTACTTATGTGCAATGGTTTTTCACTCACATTACCAGTGAGTACATTTTCAAGAGGCACCATTTGTATATTTTGGAAAACTGTATTACAAATAGTGCTGTGCATTGGTTCAGAGTTCTACATCTGTAGTGTTCGATAAGTTTTGTGCATTTTAGTTCTTCATGCATTTTAGTATTGAGCCATTGTTTGAAGAGTCTTTTATATAATGCAGTAGGCAAGTGTCTTATATGCTTACCTAACATTTTTACCAGTACATAAATAACTGAAATAATCTCAGGTTTATAAAGCAAATATTGACTCCTCCTCACATTCTCATTAGAGACCATGGGCTTATTTTTTACCTATTAGCATTAAAATATAGATCCTTATCCAGGAAACTGTGGTACCATCCAAGCTTTGGAGGAAGAGTATGATGAATGGAAGATGGAGAGTTTTTTTTCCATGTTAATCCAAGAATCTTAGAAATCATCAGTTATGACAGAGTTCTCATTCTAGAGGCTTATCGTTATTTTGTTCCAAGATGTTATTCAGAGTTGTATGCTTTGAACACCTGGACCCCAGGGAACTGGCTTTGGAGAAGTGAAGTCCTTGTTATAACTACCTGATACTGTAATTTAGAAGCCTTTGGAATTTGCTTCTGGGAGGCTTTGGAACCTCAGATGAAACAAGGAGAGAGTAATGAGTGATTCTAGGGGAGGTGGGCAGAAGATGGCAATGCCTGTAAGAATGCAGGCAGCAACATCCAGGCTCATGTGGTTTCACATGTTAAGGAAGGGCCTACTGAGAAGTGAACTAGAGGTTACTGTAGCATACTGTGGCAAAGAACTTGATGCATTTTGTCAATGTCATGATGCTTTTTGGCAGACTAATTAGGAAGGCAGAGAAGTAAATTGGTTGGAGGGAATTTTAAGACAGGCTACCACTCAGCTGACTTTACTCGTGTTTAAAGGAAAACATTTGAAAAAAACATAGGGCAGATGAGTTTAAAACATTAAAGTGTGGACAAAAATTGTTGCAATGAAGCAGTGGTTGCTTAGATGAGCCCCCACTAAAAGGAGGCATTGTTTCTTGGTACTAGAACAGTAGAAAAGATGGCTTGAGGACACACCAGGAATTGAATGAGACTCAGTCATTCTGGGCTCTGGGATATGAAGGAATAGCACCCTAAGACTACTGGGAGAAAGGAGCTGCAGAGTTCCCTGTTGGAGCAGGGCTTCATTGGTTGCTGTATTTTCAGATACCCATGCAATCAGAAGTCACTGAAGTCATGGTCTAGGCTGGGCTAGGTCCTCTTCAAGCTGGCAGCAGTCTTGGGGTCTAGGTGATGCCAACACTTCAAGATGTAGAACGCAAGGGTTGCAGGATTGTGGAGGTGTCCACCATGATTTCATAAGAAAGATTGGAGACTAAGAAATGTGTAGCAAGGTCACATCTCCTTTAGCAAGCAACTGAGAGGTCAAATTATCAAGACATGAATTAAGCCAGATGCAGTGAAAATAAACACAGGTCTTTAGAGATGCTAGGTGTAGAACTGTTTGCTCAGGAAATTCATGGAGAACCCAAAAGTGTGCCTTTTAGGCTGTGGCTGTCAAGGCTATAGAGGCAGAGTTACCCAGGTCCCCTTGAATGACTGTAGCTAGAGTTTTCCAGTCCTGCCTGGCCCATGGTCAGAACAAATCTCTCTCACCCGCCAGTCCCGCAGCTGCTCAGACCCAACCAAGTAAACACACAGAGACTTATATTGCTTACAAACTGTATGGCTGTGATAGGCTTCTTGCTATCTAGTTCTTATATCTTAAATCAACCCATTTCTATTAATCTATAAGTTATCACGTGGCTTGTGCCCATTAAAAGCATGTGAGAGAGAATCTAATTTGCTTATTTTCTTTTAGGAAAATACAAAAAAATATATTATTTGAAGACAGAGTTAAGAAATGAAACTGAAAAGCTGTCTATGTTAAAACCATAAATCAACATATAAATTTATGGCAAATATCTGGGATGGGATCATGCCTAGTGTTCAGTACCACTTTATACACACATGTCTTCAGATGCACAATCTGGCTTTAATGTCAATGAAACTTGATGTAGGTGGACCTGGCCAGAATCTCCTTTTGTAACCTCACTCAGACATGATCAGGCATAAAATTATGTTTTAAAGGAGTAGAATACATTAAAGAAACACTAGATGTAGAGACAACACCAGCACAGGCAGAGATTACAACATAGGGACTGGAAATTGTTAAGTGTTAAGCACGTCCTTTGCTAAGCATGTGTTTATTCTTTTGTATAATCAGTGTGAAAGACACCATACTTATTGAAAATTTCTACTTCAAAATGAAATAAATCCATTATACTCTAGGATACCAGTGGCAAATCAAGTAAGTTTTTTATTTTTCTATTATAGTGGAGGGAGAGAGGTTGATACTGGATTTTTAACTCTCCAGTCCTTGCTTTTATTTTGATACGCTCACTTTAGTAAAGCTATTTTTCTTTGAAAGAGCTCTGGGACATACATCTTAGGTGGGTGGTGCTTTCAGATTGGGGACCAACCGCACTGAAAACAATGGAAACAGTGAATTACACTGTAATTCTGTAAATAGCCCCACTTTCCTTATGCAATGCTCAGATTTCATCAGGTAAGCTGGACATGACAAAATCTATTCAGCACAGAGATGTCAAACGAAACCAAACCCAGAAGTCCTGGATTCCAGAGAAGAATGATGGGTCCTTAAACACTCATTCAGAATCAGCTTTTCAGAGATGAGAGGGGCTCTTTAAATTTTTATTTTATCTTATTTATGATTTTATTTTTCTGCATCTGCCTCACCTGGAGCCTGCTGCTGAGAAGAATGAAGCCACAGAGTGACTGCTGAGATAAGAGCACAGAGAACAGATCTGCAAACACAGGTGTTCTCTAATAGTGGGATCAAGGATAGTTAGGTGGATACGTTGGTACCAGGTGGATGGCAGTAGTGATGCCTTGTGAGCCACGGTGCCAGGTGGATGCAAAGGCAGTGACCCAGTTTCCAGAACAATAAACAGCTGGAACAAGTGATCTGAACTCTTTCTGGTAAATTCCATCAAGGGACTGCTCATGCTGAGGCTAGGGCCCACAGAGTAGGGCTGCTATGGTATTTCAAAATCAATTGGTTTTAAAAGCAGGGAGATAATGGATTTAAATCCCACCTCATTATTCCTTCATGCCATATTCACATGCCACTGAGGGTTTGGGCTTATGGAGATAACTGTACAAATCTAAAGAGATTACCATAAGTATTCTATGAAATGTACGCAGAGCTCCTGGTTCAAAAATGTGTGTTCTGGACGTGCTATTTCATCTTTTATAGATACTATAACTATATTCAGCTGGTTCTTTTCATTTTCTCCAGAAAAAATCTCTAGTTATTCCAATAATACATTCACACTGTAGACTAGTTATAAAAGATAAATAAGTAAAAAAAAGTTATTCATAATAGCTTAATTAGGAGATATACAGTTAATGTCATTATATATTTATATATTTCTAAATACTCATCACAAACACTTCTGTTCAAATCTTTATAGTCTATTTTCAATATATACACATGTATAGAATATATATTATAAAATGCAGAATATTTATAAAAATATTAAATCATAGTGGTACCCCATACTTTTGTCACTATTATGTACTTTTAGGTTCATTTTGGTTCATTTAATCTCCTCTTTCCCCTTCTTGTACTGTTATTCTCTGACATATTTTACATAATATTAAAAAAGCATATAGTCTGCTGTATGTTTCAGTATGCATACCCAAAATATTCAGGTATTTCTTATTATGAGCTCATGTTTTTGGGTTGTTTTGTTTTGTTTTGTTGTTATTGTTATCCAACATATTAGCAAGGCCACAATGATCATGGCTGCTCTCCTAGCTGGGCCATGCTGCCCAAGCATGATAAGAAAGAAGATGTCAGAAAGTGGCCCAAGAAAGGCAAACACCCAGTCATCAAGTGTAGCTAGAGTTTTCCTGGTCCTGCCTGGCCCACAGTCAGGACAAATCTCTCTCACCTGCCAGTCCCACAGTTGCTCAGACCCAACCAAGTAAACACACAGAGACTTAT